>NC_080170.1:113909490-114209026 GCF_950295315.1 Erinaceus europaeus | reverse complement strand
AATTGAAACTTGAAAAGTAAAGGGCAGATTTCGGGATCTCTGGGGACCACTTGGCTCATGTAGTTTAAGCTGAAGCTGACATTTTAAACGAATTTAATAGTCTCATGTCATTCCAGAACCAGACAGTAGTTTCAGCTCTCACTCAAGAATACTTTGGGGACTATAAAACTTAATCCAGAAGGGACATATTAATATCATTTTCTTTTCTCAAATGGTGAGCTTCCCAAGGCCACTGCCTTCATTAGATGGCATGCTGTTGTAACTTGGAAAGGAAACTTCCCCTTAAACCACCTGGGAATCAAGTATATTTTAGCAATAAAACATCATTGTTCAAATCATACATTATGTACGATCTTTGGGATGAAACGTCTATGAAAATGGGGATTAGTCTTCAAGGATTCTGAAAAAAAGGAAAAAATTAAAGCTCCCACCCCATTTCAAATGAGAAAAAAAAGCATAGCTTTCTATCACAGACTGAAATGAAGCTACATGTACATATTTTTATTTGTGTAATCTTTTTAGTTTTTATTTATAAAATGGAGATATTGGCAAGATCATAGTTCTTCTTCTAACGTTTGCCCTTCTTCCATAGCCAGTCAACAGCATCAGGTTGAAAGCTGTCAGGAGCTGCTTGTTGCTGGCTTTGAAAGTGACTGGGATCCAAGTGGATTCAGTCGGCTAGGAAGAATCGTCAGTTTCCCCAATGAATGGGTACTCATGGGATGCACCACGAGAAGGTCGATAACAGGGGTACAATTCTACACAATTCCCACCACCAGAACTCCCTATCCCATCCCCCTGCTATTGAAAGCTTTCCCATTCTTTAACCCTCTGGGAATATGAACCCAGAATCATCATGGGGTGCAGAAGGTGGGAGGTCTGGCTTCTGTAATTGCTTCCCTTCTAAACCGGGGCGTTGGCAGGTCAATCCAAACTCCCAGCCTGCCTCTCTCTTTCCATAGTAGGACAGAGCTCTGGGAAGGTGGGGCTCCAGTACACACTGGTGGGGTTGTCTGCCCAAGGAAGTCAGGTTGGCATCATGGTAGTATCTGGAACCTGGTGGCTGAAAAAGAGTTAATATACAAAGCCAAACAAATTGTTGACTAATCAGGAACCTCAAGGCAAGAATATTGCAAATGAAGATTTGGAGGTCTCCATTTGAGAAAAATCTAGTAGGTCTATTTTAGGTAAATTCAAGGGTCCCATGATTTTAAGTTGTTGCCTGACTCTGACAGCTAACATAAAATAAAATATCAACTATCACTGTCATGAAAGATAGAATTGACTTTCAGTAATAAACTTAACATAGTATATGCATATATTGATTTTCGGCAATACTATCTTGCAACTTATACAATGTTATAATCAATAATGCTACTTCAATAAAGATAATTAAGAATAAGAAAACTAAATTTAAGACAGATGGAGACAAGGCAGTCCCACTAATAAAGGGAGAATTATATAAATGAAAGGGGTCGTGACAAGTTAAAATCTTAAAAAGACAGCTTCCACTAAACCTGAAGTTTCAAAATTAATTCTGTTCATCTCAATGCCCTGCCTTCCAGGACCACTGGACTAGTGATGTCACCTCATGGTTCTATAGAATGCACTGCCCTACTGATACTTGTACAAGCTCTTATGATTACATGGCCCACTCTTGTGGAATGACTTTAGTTATCCTCCTATAAGTTGAAAACTAGAATTCCTGTGTGTTTGTGGATTTTCCTTCTGTTATTAGTCTTTCTCTACACACAGAAAGAGAAAAACATTATAACGAACACTATATTATTCCCAGCTGTGTCACAGACAGATGAAGGCTATGTTACTACATATTTTATTCATGATCCTCAACTAAGATATTTGGTCTATTATCAAAGATGTGGAGAAAATACTGCTCTTGAGCATCATTGTAAGGGACCTTATCTTCCATAAAGAGATCCAATTCTCATGTTAATAACATACAGATAAAGAAATAATATACAATTTTGCCTTGCTTAAGTAAACTCCAATTGAAAATTTGGCAACCCACCAAAAATGTTCAAACTTTGATAGTAAACAACTGTCCTAAGACTCTTAAACAAATGGAAAACTACAGATAATAGCTAATTAAAACTTTATACCATGTAAATGTAGACAGATAGTTGTAGAGATGATGGCTGGCCCATGTCTACAACCTTAGGGGAACTGCGGAGGCTTACAGTGGGGAGACTGAAGATTCAGAACACTGTAGGTGGGAATGGTATACCACAGTACGCATGTAATTTTGTAAATCATTATTAAATCACTAATAAAGTTAAAACAAAACTTTAGACCTTCTTTTACTTTTGGTTTTGTCTGTTTATTCATAGTCATTTTTATCATTTCTTTTGATCCCTGATAATATATGCCATTAATGTCCCATTTTTTCTTCTCATTTCTGAAAAATATTAGATCAGAATATATTCACTCTGATTTGAGTCTGAGATTATCACCAACTACAGCCACTGTCATCCATAACTAGAGACTCATGAGGGGAAAAAAATCCTCCTAGGAAATTCTAGCCTCATCAAATGAGAGACCACAGGGACTTATAGTCAATGTCAATGTCATTTTCCTCCTGTGTCCACACAGACAAATAACTTCAAATCAGAATGTGATATTTTAGTGTGCATCTATCACAGAAAAATCACTGTTAGTACATGTGAATCAATTTCCATTGATTCAGCAGTTTTCATGAGGATGTGGTCATGTATTTGTCACATGTAAGAGACTAAAAGAAATCCAGAATAAGTAGTTCAGTTAAGAAGGCCAGACAGTCACATCTAGTTAAGTTCACATGTTAATATGTGAAAGGACTTGAGTTCAACCCTGCCTATAGGGGGACAGCTTCACAAGAGGCAAAGCAGTGCTGCAGGTGTTTCTGTCTCATCCTCCTTCCCTCTCAATGTCTCTGCCCTATCAGATTAAATAAAGTTTTGAAAAAATAGTTCAGCTAATGTAAGACCCTACTTTTTTTTTTGCAGGGAATCATCAAACATTTATTTAAATTTACTTTAAAACTGTAATTAAATTAAGAACGTGCTTATACAAATTCTCAAGGTTTGTATTTAAAATTATTTTTGAAGTGTCACAAACACATATAAAGTTTGTTGCCTGAATCTGTCTGTTGTCACCTGTCCTAGAACACAAATGGAGCATTCAACTAACACAGCATGAAATAAAGATTTAAAAAAAATAATAGAAATTATACTTGCTGACTTTCCCCAGTGTTATCTTCAAAGCTCCAACTTTCCTTTCTTATTTATTTATTTATTTATTTATTTATTTATTTATTTTTAAAAAGGAGACATCAACAAAACCATAGGACAAAAGGGGTACAACCCCACACAATTCCCATCACCAGATCTCCATATCCCACCCCCTCCCCTGATAACTTTCTTATTCTTTATCCCTCTGGGAGTATGGACCCAAGGTCATTGTGGGTTGCAGAAGGTGGAAGGTCTGGCTTCTGTAATTGCTTTCTCGCTGAACATCGGCATTGACTGGTTGATCCATACTCCCAGCCTGCCTCTCTCTTTCTCTAGTAGGGTGGAAGACGCTACTTCTAACATTATATAGTGAATAGGTCCTTTTTCTTGGATCTCCATGTGTTCCTTGAGTCTTTGTCTTTGGGATGTCAGGTACAGCTCGTCATGAAGTCATTCCTCTTGTTAGAAATACAATTGTGAGACTTATACATACACAAATACTAAAATTCTATAAATAATCAACTCTGTCCAAATCAAATATAAACTTTAGAACATGGCTGTCCTTGATTCTTCAGGCACATTAGTAGAGTTTTGTTAACATTTTTATAAATTCCTCCAAGATAAGTTACTATATTTCAAAATGTAACTTTTAGAATACTGTAGTATATAATCTCCTTTGGATAATGAAAACAGCTCATTGTCAATTGCAATTAATATTATAGAACTACCAGGGAGTAGATGGATAGTCTTCTACTTTTTCTTTTTTTCTATTCATATAGATACTACCTTGCAAATACAATTGTAAGTAAATTTTATCATCTTTTATGATGTATTAGAATTATCCCACAATGATAGACTTTCTCCTTTAAGATTTATAAATTTGTAAAAGTTCTTCATGGGCATCTTGGGATGTTTCATTTAGAATTCCAGGTAATGAAGCAAAAAAAAAAAAAAATTTGAAGCTAAAAATATTTTGGTGGGAAAAAATATAAATACATCTCTGAGACTGCCATTAAGCAATGAAAGTCTAAGTTTCCATCTTTTAATATAATTAACTTAATCATATTGAGTCTGCTCATATAAAGTGGAAGTAGCAATTTCCTCAGAAGTTTTTACAATGATTAAAAGAGATAAAATTAACTTAATCACAGAATTAAATGAAAAACATTAAAACAGCATTGCCTAAAGGCAAGGAAATTTTGTTAATGAAATTATTCATGATGGACCCAAAAATAGTTTTAAGATGGAGGGTATGTCATATATAAAGACTAGACACACACACATGCACGCACGCACGCACACACCATCAGTCATGTGCTTAGAGGGTTGGGGCTTTGAACCAAGTAGCTTCAGTCCAACATCCAGGGAGGGGAAGAGACCTAGAGTTTAATTGTGTCATCCATATAATCATTCTAACTGACATAACTGAGTTTTGATAAAAAGTCTGGACACCAAAGTTTGGTTGAACTGTGTAGATGTTTCATGTATTGGGAAAATGGAAATTTTAACATTTTTTATTTCCTTCTAGGTCTTCCTCTATGCATTGCTTTTTCTTTCTTTCTTTTTTTCTAAACTTTATTTAATTTGGTAGAACAAAAAGAAATTGAGGAGTAAGGGAGATCGAGGGGAGAGAGAGAGAGAGAGAGAGAGAGACCTGCAACATTGCTTCACCTCTTGTGAAGTTCTCCCCCTGAAGGTCGGGGCTGGGCTCTTGTTCATGGTAATGTGCACTTAACCAGATGCGACACTACCTATCCTCTGTTCTATGCCTTTCTTCATTTTACTAATCCCAATTAGTATACTTTTTATCTGAATTGTCATCATAAGTATAACACATTTTTGTGAACCTCCAAATTTATAGTCATATGTCAAAGGCATGGCTGACCAGAGAACCCCACAGATTTTAGCTAATGGGTAAGGTGAAGGTAGTCTGTTAAATTATTGTATTCTTAAGTTTGTAAAGTCTTCAGTAGCTCTATTAAAATTGCCTTGCATTTAACCTGTGTTGTTTCCTTACCTGTAAAGAGCTAATAATGCTACTTGCCATTCCTATGGCTCTTATGTGGATCAAATATGTTAAAACTTAAAAGACGTAAAGAATGGGAGCCTGGGCAACTAGAAAGCATTATGTATGCAGCTGTTAAAAATAGATAATAGTAACACATAGCTTCAATGTTCTTTCTAATATTAACATTCTATAACTCATGTCCCTGGGCAGAATTTTTAAATAATCTGTCATTGCCCCATTCTAGAAATTCCAGACATAAATTATAAAAGGGTCTTTTAATATATACAAAACTTGTGTTTTGTGAATAATAACATTTTAAACTATACTCACTGTTTTCTTACTCAAAATGCATGATCCCAAGTTCTCTTTTTTTTTCTTTTCAGTTTGTAAATGCATAATGTTGCCCAGTTTTCCACATAACAAATTTTCAAAATAAATTGTGGAAGCAGATTTTTTTTCCTTCAGTTTCAAAAATTTAATCCTTTCCCACTACTTCTTATAATTTTCAAATGTTATATTGCAAAAATATTTCAAGTCCCAGCTATCAGTTGAAGTTGGTTGGTTCTGGAAAACTGAGTACAGAGCACAGCTGAAAGTGAGGGTGTATAAAATTCACTTAAACGGGGACTCGGGCGGTAGCACAGCGGGTTAAGCGCAGGTGGTACAAAGCGCAAAGACCAGTGTAAGGATCCCAGTTCGAGCCCCAGCTCCCCACCTGCAGGGGACTCGCTTCATAAGTGGTGAAGCAGGTCTGCAGGTGTCTTTCTCTCCCCCTCTGTCTTCCCTTCCTCTCTCCATTTCTCTCTGTCCTATCTAACAACAACAACATCAATTACAACAATAATAATAACTACAACAATAAAACAAGGGCAACAAAAGGAAATAAATAAGTAAATAAATATTTTTTAAAACATTCACTTAAATGTAACCACTTAGAGGGAAAGAGAGTTCATGGATTCAGCTGGCCAAGGAGCACAAATGTACAGCTGAAAGACAAATAACTCCTGGAGATATAATGAAAGACATGGTGATGTTAGTTGACAACACGGTACTGTACATTTAAACATTACTATGAGGGGAAAGCTTTTAAAACAACAAAAAGTTGTAACTAGCTAAGAAACTCTCCACTGTCACTGGTCATCTGCATCAGGAACAATATAATGGACCCCTTTGTGGGCCCCTATAGAACCTTGCCCTCAATGTGGATCAACAATGGTAGAGACTGCCCCATTCTCCAAAGGGAGGTTTAGCAACATACTCTACCACTAGAGGAAGATGGGCCCTGAAATTAGGAGAGCCTGGAATGTTCCTAGCTGTGATCACAGAATGTGAGCTCAGACCTACAGGGATGCAGAGAGTCCTGTGACAAATATGTGTTCCATATCAGATCAATGGGGTTTACATTTAACAATATTTATATACTTTTCCCAGATTTGGGAGCTATTCTCTTCCCTGATCCAGCTTTCTAGTCCTTTTTCTAACTATAGCACCATCTCCTCAGACAACACCTTGGGTCCACCTGCATGTTAGCTGTCAGACTCAGGCAAAAATTATTAAAGTCATGGGCTCCTTGGACTATACCTAAAATAGACCTACTAGCTTTTTCCAAAACAGAGACACCCAAATCTTCACCTGCTATATTCTTGCTTTTAGGGTCATGATTAGTCAACAATTTTTTCTGCTTTATATCTTAACTCTTTTTCAGCCACCAGGTTCCAGATGCTACTATGATGCCAACTGGACTTCCCTGGGCAGACGACCCCACCAATGTGTCCCACTAGGGAAAGAGAGAGACAGGCTGGGGTAGGGATAGAACTGCCAACACCCATGTTCAGCGGGGAAGCAATTACAGAAGCCAGAACTCCCACCCTTTGCACCCCATAATGATCTTAGGTCCATACTCCCAGAGGGATAAAGAACAGGGAAACTTCCAATGGAGAGGATGGGATAGGAAGTTCTCGTGGTGGGAATTGTATGGAACTATACCTCTTTTATCCTATGGTCTTGTCAACATTACCATTTTACAAATAAATTTTTTAAAAAGACAAATAAGACCTGAAGATATAATGAACAACATGGTGGTGTTAGTTGACAACATGGTACTGTAGGGAAAATGCCAGAAGAAGAATGATACTGTACATTTAAACATTGCTATGAGTGGGAAGTTTTTAGAACAACAAAAAGTTATAACCAACTAAGAAATAACATGTTAGACAGAACCATGATAGAAATGACATGTTATTGTGGTAATTATTTCATAACATAAACATATGTAAAATTATTGTTTTGGACACATGAGTGTGTATAATATCATGTCAATTATAATCCCAGTAAAAATGAAAACTAGAGGGAGTTGGGTGGTAGCGCAGCAGGTTAAGCGCAGGTGGCGCAAAGTGCAAGGACCAGTGTAAGGATCCCAGTTTGAGCCCCTGGCTCCCCACCTACAGGAGAGTCACTTCACAAGCGGTGAAGCAGGTCTGCAGGTGTCTATATTTCTCTCCCCCTCTCTGTCTTCCCCTCCTCTCTCCATTTCTCTCTGTCCTATCCAACAACGATGACATCAACAACAACAGTAACTACAACAATAAAACAAGGTCAACAAAAGGGAATACATTTAAAAAAAAAAAAAAGAAAACTAGTACATAAAGAAAGAAAACCTTTTGACCTTGAGACCTATTCTCATAAGTACAGAAATTTAGATTAACTCCCATGGTAGAAGGCATTCCTATAACTGGAGAAATGTTTTTGTTTGTTTGTTTGTTTGTTTGTATTAAAGGAAGCACAACACTAAATTATCTAAAATCTTAACTGAAAGAAAGACCATTGGAAAGTGACAAATTTGGACTTTCTAGTGTAAACTGAAGTAACCACTGCTGAAGAGCAAATTCAAAGTTTATTTAAAAAAAGAAAAGAAAAGAAGAAAAGAAAAGAAGAGAAAAGGAAAGGAAAGGAAAGAAAAGAAAAGAAAAAATGTTACAGAGGTTATTCAGAGTTAAGCTAGGATATGTAGATCCCGGAGATTACATCCAGTTTCTCTAAGTGACTAACTCCCTACATTTTGAAGTATTAACCTTAGTGTGTAAGGGTAGGTTACATGTCCAAAAAGAATACATAATTGTTCATCAAAAAAAAAAGACATTTATTTAATAGCTATCATTAAATTTTTAGCGAGCTGAACAAGGTTGATTTCCAACAGACACAGTTCACTGATAAAGGAGAAATACTGCTCACCACTTCAAAGCAATGCCTTGATCTTACAGAGTTAATTTAGTTATAGCTATCTGTGTTTGGGAAGATGAAGGACTATAGATTATGTGACTCTCTTACCCCCAAAAGTAGACACGAAGGTGCAATCAGGTTGTAATCTTTCTGCTTCTTAGTCTGGCAACTCATAAATGTGACAGGGTCTGATTCAAACTGTGAATTCTCCAACTACTACTTACCACCAGGGTTCTTCATGACAAGACAAAAACCATCGTTTACTTACACATCTTCTGAGACACCTCTTAGGATAAAGAGAGACATTTTTAACAAAACAAAATGTATAATTTTCCCTCTCTTGGTGCACACCAGTGTGCTTCTGCTTGCCTCCTGCATGGCCTAGCTTTAGTTGTTTCCCTTCCGAGTTCCACTGTCTCCAATGAAAAAATTAGGAATCTTTGGAAGGATGAGAAAATATAGCCCTACTAAAATTTTGTAGGTGTAGAAGATCTTCTCAATAAATCAGTCACTAGCTCAATAGTTCCATAAAGCATCTTTCTTTCTTTTTCTCTTTCTTTTTTTTTTTTTTTTTTTTTTTGCCTCCTGGGTTATCACTGGGGTTCAGTGCCTACACTATGATCCACTGCTCCTGGAGGCCATATTTTCTCTTTCTTTTTAAATATATATATTTTTTATTATTTGTATTTATTTATTGGATAGAGACAGCCAGAAATCAAGAGGGAAGAGAATCATAGGGAGAGAGACAGAGACACCAACAACACTGCTTCACTGCCAGGGGCCGGCCCCAGCAGGTTATTCAAGGTCCTCTGAAGGGCAGGGGAGTCCACAATGAGAAATGAAGTGAGTAACACAGCAGCTGCATTAAGTGTAGGAGAAAAGCATCTCTCTTCTCTCTGGCCTCTGTCTGTAGAGCTTTATTTAAAGACTTTTTGCTTGGCTACAGATGACATCATGTATAATTATTTTTACTAGCATTAAAAATAACTCCAGACATTATTATCATAATAGACATGTTCTCCTTGAAAGTGTCTTTGGTCTTGAGACACTATACCCTCCCCTAGGTTTTGACCATCTGTGTGGCCTTGGTGTGGCCGAAGTCACATCAAACATTATTCTCTTTTTTCAACTGTCTGTGTTGGTTAGCATATCTTTTCTGGAGCTCAGTCTAACAGCTTTTCTTCTTAACCCATTCTTGGATGGGTCTAAATAACACTTTTTAAAATTATTTATTTTATTATTATTAATTTATTCCCTTTTGTTGCCCTTGTTTTTTCATTGTTGTTGTAGTTATTATTGTCGTTCTTGTTGATGTCGTCGTTGTTGGATAGGCCAGTGAGAAATGGATAGAGGAGGGGAAGGCAGAGAGGGGAAAAACAGACAGACTCCCCTGCAGGTGGGGAGCCGGGGGCTCGAACCAGGATCCTTACCCCAGTCCTTGTGCTTTGCGCGATGTGCACTTAACCCACTGCGCTACCGTCCGACTCCCACTAAGTAACACTTTTCTAATAACTAGCAAACTTTCTACCTAAAGAAATCTTCTGCTGTAAAGTAAGCACATACCATGAGGACTCTCTTCTAGCTAACCTTTGAATATATGAAAGTTTACTGACTTTGACTCATTAACCCTTACACTAGCTATTTAACTATACAACTTCTATATTCATCATAGATGCCTGTAAGTGAGGCAGCGGGTCTGTGGGTGAGGGTAAGCAATAGGGCCTCTATATAATTAGGTGAAGACCACAGTCTGTCACTCATACTATAAGCCACCCATAGTTCTGGCTACTGGTGTGAGTCCAGCTAATTGAGAAGCTGTAGTGGTGACAAGTAGCTCTTTTTCTGAAAGCCTCCCAATGGGTACAGCAGCTTCTGCTCCTAGACCATTTTTAGTCTTGTTACACTCACTGCCATAATTGCTGTCACTATGTGCTTCCCCTGGGGAGCTCTTTCTATTGTCCCTAGGTAATATTTGTGTCTTTTCAATATAGCCAATGAGTCCTCAAATGACCAATGTAATTAAAAACAAATAGCTGCGGTTTAGTCTAGAACTTCCTGCTCTGCAGTAGGTTCCAGCCTGTTTGGACTTTGCCTGGCAACAGCCGTGTCTTCACATCCACCATTACACACACAAAAAATAGTTTCAGTTCAGTCCTGGCTTGCTCGACTTTGACAGCAGCCATGACATCGCCTCTGCCAGCCACTTCACTCACAAAGCTTTCCCACTGCAGGTGGGGGGCAGGCTCTAATCCGAGTGCTTGCACATTGTAACTTGTGCACTTGACCAGGTGCGCCACCACCTGTCCATGATGCCATCTTTTTTCCATTGTGGTTCTTGTTGCTGTTGTTGTTGGATAGGACAGAGAGAAATGGAGAGAGGAGGGGAAGACAAAGAGGGGGAGAGAAAGATAAGACACGTGCAGACCTGCTTCACTGCCTGTGATGCGACACCCCTGCAGGTGGGAGTCAGAGGCTCAAACAGGGATCCTTGCTCCAGACCTTGCCCTTTGTGTTAAGTGTGCTTAACCTGCTGCACCACTGCCCGGCCCCCAGCTTTCTCTTTTAAACCAAATACAAAAAAATGACTCTTTGTCCGTCAATGTCATTATTTGTTCACAGTTACTTAAGACTCTTGTTATTTTTTTTTTATCATTTTACTGTGGACTTACAAACTTACAGTACAGTTGTTGGGTGCATTGGATTGACCTTCTTGTGGTGCATCCCGTGAGTACCCATTCATTGGGGAAACTGACGATCCTTCCTAGCCGACTGAATCCACATAGATCCCAGTCACTTTCAAAGCCATTTAACTGACTACGGAAGAAGGGCAAACGCTAGAAGAAGTACAGTTGTTGACACGAGTGAAATTTCACATCTTCCCCATAACAGGGGTCTGCCAAACACTCTCATCCCCAAGTTAGGTCCATTTCCACTACCATAAACCAGGAACTTGTGTTCCTTGCCCCCTCAGTAAGTGTGTGTGTGTGTGTGGGGGGGGGGGGGATCAGGGGGCAGTGGCACATGTGTGTCATTCTTTTTGTTTTCTTTTTTTGTTATATTTTATTATTTTTTAATGAGATATTTACAGAGAGAGAGGGAAGAGAGAGAGAGAGAGAGCAGCAAACTGCACAACTTGGGTTTATGGTAGTGCTAGGGATAGAATGCAACATTCTTTTTACCAATAAAGCACAGCTAACATTGAAAACATGATGAATTCTGCGGTGTGAGTGCCTGGCTTCTGTTATCACTTCACACTGACCTTATGAGGAAAAAAGGCTCTGTGCATTTCTTGTTTTTCAAATGAACAAACCAAAAACTCAGAGCTTAAATCATTTGCCCAAGGTCAACATTGATTTACATTCTGAATAAAGATTCAAACTCATGCCCTACGACTTATAAGTCCTGCTCTGAATTAATCATGCCATTTCTACTAAACATGATGCTTCTTATATTCCTTTTTTAAACTAGTTTTTTTATTTTTATTTATTTATTATTGAGTAGAGACACCCAGAAATTGAGAGGGGAGGGGGAGGTAGAGAGGGAGAGAGACAAAGAAATACCTGCAGCCCTGCTTCACCACTCGTGAAGCTTTCCCTCTGCAGGTGGGGACCAGGGGCTTGAACCTGCATCCTTGCACACTGCAATGTGAGCTCTTAGCCAGGTGCGCCACCGCCTGGCCCCTGATGCTTTTTATATTCTAAACACTCACAAAAGTAGGTTAAATTGACTTATTATGGCCATAGTTTAATTCTCAGAATAGTTAGGATGTGCTGAAATAGCTTACTAATACATATGACATTGAATAAATTAACTTTTTTTACTGCCACTAGGTTTATCTCTGTGGCTTCGTGCTTGTATGACAAATCCACCACTACCACAGGTCATCCCCCCCCCTTTTATTTGATAACACAGAGAAAATCTGAGAAGAGTGGGGGAAATAAGATTAGTAGATAAAAGGAAATAGTTGCAGCATTTGCTTCGCTGCTCATGAAGGTTACCCTCCTGTAGCTGAGGCCCAGGGCCTTGAACCCAGGTCCTTGTATAAGGTAATACATGAACTCAACTGGGTACACCACCGTACAGCTCAACTGGCTGACTTTTAGAACTCTAATTTTCACAGGTGAATCTCACTTCATAAATGAGACTTTAGTTTTGACTCCCAGTACCGCATAAACTAGAGCAACATTCTGTTTGTCTGTTGTTTGTTTGTTTTTGCCTCCAGGGTTATTGCTGACACTCGGTGCCTGCACTATGAATCCACTGCTCCTGGAGGCCTTCTTTCCCATTTTGTTTCCCTTGTTGTGGTTGTCACTGTTGGACAGGAGAGAGAGAAATCAAGAGAGGAGGGGAAGAAAGAGAGGAGGAGAGAAAGATAAACACCTGCAGACCTGTTTCACCGCTTGTGAAGCGACCACCACCCCCCTGCCCCCCGCAGGTGGGGAGCCTGAGGATCGAACCTGTGTCCTTGAGCCAGTCCTTGAGCTTTGCACCACGTGAGCTTAACCCACTGGGCTACTGCTGAACCCCCTACAACAACATTCTTATCTCTCTCCTTCATGAACTAATGTTCTCCTTGGAATTACAGACACTGTTGTGCTATGTGAAATCATGGCTACAAATTGCTAGGCCATTCATTGACAGCAGGGAATTTCCTACATGTGTGAGCACTTTTTTTCCCCTCTGATTTAGCTTAATCACCCCTCCTCTCCACAAACTCCCAATTATGGCTACAAATGGATGTGCCTAGCTCGATCAATCGTGATCCCAGTAAATGACATTCTTAGCTCTCTTTGAATATCAATGAATTTGGATGTTTTAATTACACAAACAAAAAACATCTATTTGAATGGTATTCTAGAAATTCAAAAAACAAACTGCTCAGAAAGTCTTCTAAACTCTAATAAGCAAATAAATTGTCCAAGTTGGCACCAAAGTTAGAGACTCTGGAGTGGGAAGGAGGGCTCGGGTCCTGGAACATGATGGCAGAGGAGGACCTAGTGGGTTTGAGCTATGTGGAAAACTAGGAAATGTTACCCATGTACAAACTATATGTATTTTATTATCAACTGTAAACCATTCATCTCCCAACAAAGAAATGTTTAAAAGTAAAATGAAAATCAACTGCAGACAAAAAAAAAATTGTCCAAGTTGTGTTAATCACAAGATCCCTAGACAGCGGTTTCTTTTCTTTTAGAAATATAATACGGCTGCTTTCATGTTCTACACACACAAGATGCGCACAAGAGACATTTCAGTCAAAGGATGAGGAAACAGGGATGTTGCAAGAAAATTTCCATGTCAGCCCCAGCTGTAACAGGCAGAAAGATCAGGATTATTAAGGGAGTTCTCTCTCACCCCCCAATAGACAAGTGAGGGTAATGTAAGCCCTTACATAGCTGAAAGTTCACAGGTTTCAAAATACAACCTCCTAGGTCTTTGAAAGGTGGACTCATGAATCATGAGGCAAATAAAATTCTCACATTGTAAAAAAGACTTTGCTTTCCTGAAGCAGTATTTAGGCAAGGAGAAAACTGATTTATTTTGCACCATAAGACCTATCAAGCTTCTTGTCCTTTCTGTGGCAAATGGCCACCCCCACATCATCGATCTTGCCTAAGAAGCAACTCTAGAGGATTCTTTACAAGTAGATGACTTTTTATGCAATGCCTGCACACTGCTTCAATGACCCAACATAACGAATGGAGTCAGGCAGCATGGATAAGAATTTCAAGGCCTGGGAGTTGGGCAGTAGTGCAGCGGGTTAAGCGCACATGGCGCAAAGTGCAAGGACCATTGTAAGGATCCCAGTTCGAGCCCCTGGCTCCCCACCTGCAGGGGAGTCACTTCACAGGCTGTGAAGCTGGTCTGCAGGTGTCTATCTTTCTCTCCCCCTCTCTGTCTTCCCCTCCTCTCTCCATTTCTCTCTGTCCTATCCAACAATGACAACATCAATAATAACTACACAATAAAACAACAAGGGCAACAAAAGGGAATAAATAAACAAATAAAAAAAAGAATTTCAAGGCCTAACATCCTATCTAGTAATTGACTCCAGATTTTTTTTTTAATTTCTGTCCAACCAGGGATGATAATAACAGCTTACTTAATTGTGATTCCACCCTTTGGAAGAATCTGAACTAAAAATTTAGTAAACAAGTCAAAGGGCTGAGTGGTGACACACCTGATTAAGTTCACAAGGACCCAGGTTCTAGTCTCCTCTCCCCATCTACAGAGGGTAGGCCCTACATAAGCAGTGAAGCAGGTTTATAGGAGTCTTTTTCTCTCTCTCTTTCATCTCCCCATCCCTTCTCAATTTCTCTCCCATGAAATGAAAAATAGAAAGAAAGAAAAGAAATGAAAAGAAAAGAAAAGAGAGAGAGAGAGAGGAAAAAATGACCAGTGAGAGTACTGGACTCATAATGTTTGCATCAAACCCTAGGGATAACCCTAATGTAAAAAAAAAAAAAAAAAAGCAGAACAAGTCTGTCATTTGGAAGAAAGAAATGCAGAACTTAGAGGGAAAAATAAAACATAGATATGAAGAGTGAGCAGCATGGTATAAATAAATCCTGAGAGAAAGAAGAAAAGAGCTAAACTGAGAGAGAGGGAAAGGAAGAGAGAGAGAGGGAGAGGGAGAGGGAGACAGAGAGGGAAAGGGAGAGGGAGAGAGAACGTAGTATGAGGGAAAAGATATGACTTGGTAGAAACATGAATGAGAGGAGAGTACAACATAGTGGGAGAGCACTGAATTCCTCTCGCTACAGAACAAGTTATTAAAGATATGCTACATACTTCCATTCTCTTATCTAGAAAAGTCATCATAGCTGGTGCTATTGCTATTACAAGAATCTCTGAACCCAGAACATGAAGTCGATTCTTGCCTTCTTAATCTTTATGTGATTTCTAAATAAACAGTTATCTTGATTCTTAAAGAGGACTTGAGGCAATCTAAGAGTTCTTTCTCACAAGGAGGGGTGTAGGACACACAAATTAACACTTCTCACGTTTGGTTCATAGGGATAATTTTCTCCATGGTGATCTAAATGGTACAATGTGTCTATTTCTACCTTAACTCAATTAAAGAAGGAAAAATTTTAAAATACTTAATATTTTTAAGACTTGAAAAGATTCAATTATTTTATTATAATTTTTTCCTCACTCGATTCTTCATTTTGAAAGTAGCCAGGACTTTGGAGAAAAATAAATAGATTATACAATGAAAAATATATAGATTCATCATCAATAACTAATATTCTGTCACATTGGGAAGTTGCAGACAATATGACACAGCAATTTCAAATGCTTAAACAAGTATGTTGTATAGATAACAGGTATGAGGTCCTACTCAGATAACCACAATGTCTTTTTTTTTTTAATTGATAGGGCAGAGAGAAATTGAGGGGACAGTGTAAATAAAGAGGGAGAGGAGGAGGGGGAGGGGAGGGGGAGGGGAGGAGGAGGGGAGGGGGAGGGGGGAGAGGGAGAGGGAGAGGGAGAGGGAGAGGGAGAGGGAGAGGGAGAGGGAGAGGGAGAGGGAGAGGGAGAGGGAGAGGGAGAGGGAGAGAGATTTGCAGCATTGCTTCACCACTAGTGAAGCTCCCCCTACAGGTGGTCCTTGTGTGTGTGTTCAACCAGATGTGCCACCATCCAGTCCTCACAATGTCATTATTGCTGATGAGAATGAAGTTTATATCTAATGTACATTAAAAAACACAGAAGAAAAATAGCTGATCTCTAATATTAAGAGAATTTATTCTTTACCAAATAATAAATTCAAAGGAACAGATTCTTAAAGAGGACTTTCTATATTACAAAAACTAATTATTTTTTAAATGATAAATGTTTTGATTTCTTTGCAAGAGAGACAATGGAGGAGTCTCCCTCCAAGAAAGCTCAAGCAATATATGATTTTTGTGACCCTTGCCTGCTTGATCATTGCACATTTCATTAGCTTTGTAATGAGTTTTATCAAAAGAGAAAGAAATCAAACTTAACTGAATATTAAATTCCTAGAGCTCATAATTAATCATTTGTTCAAAAAGTCAAAATTTAGCATATTGACCCATTATAGCACCTTCTTTCTTGAAAATTATAAAGCCTCAGGGATAGGTAGTGGTGCACCTGACTAAGTGCACATATTACTACGTGCAAGGACCTGTGTTCAAGACCCCTGCCTGCCCTACCTGCTGTGGGGAAGCTTCAGGAGCAGTGAAACAAGGCTACAGGTTCTGTCTCTCTCTCTCCCTCCCTAAGCCCCCTCTTAATTTGTTTTATCAAATAAAAAAAATTTAAAAATATACACTTAAAGATTACTAAGAAAGGCTGTGGTGCACTTGGTTAAGCACTTACATTACAGTGTGCAAGGACCCACGTTCAAGCCCCTGGTCCCCACCTGCAGGGGGAAAGATTCACGAGTAGCGAAGCAGGGTTTGGGGTGTCTCCCTGCCTCCTCTGTCTCTCTCCCTATATTTCCCCTCCCTTCTCTATTTCCCTCAGTTTCTATCCAATAATAAATATTAAAAACATAAATACTTATTTAAAAAAGATCACTAAGAAACAAAATTGTAAAACCTCATAAGTACAAAAAGACAGTTCTTTCAAAGCTATTTAACCTGTATTCTACTCAGTTCATATTTGAGTAAGTCTACACTGGTGAGAAAAGTATTTCACACTTCATCTGAACCAAATAATTGATGCTTTTAACCATAACTAAATAGAAAAGTAAAAAAATTATGGTGTAAATTATACTACATAATTTCCTTAAAAGTTTCCAAAACACATAATTAATGACCACATTATCTTGATTAGGCTATCATTTCTCAGGCATGGCAAACACCTAGTTCTTATGACCATAATTATAAATATTGAGTTTAACCACCAAAGCCTGATCTTTTGAAAGCCATGACCACAGGAACCACCTCTGGCCAATGTCTGCAAATAGAAACCAATATGACCCATCCAGAAATGCAAGAACCAAAATCCCTTCCATAGTTCTCATGACAACTGGTCTCCATTTAGTTACTAACATTCTCCCAACAAGTTTATGCCTTTTATCTTATATCTCCACATGCAGTGGTGCCTTGAGTCTAAAAGGTGCTTTGAGAATATTTTACAATTAGAAAGAAACAATTCAAATGCTAATAATTATAGAGAGAATATTCCTAGAATATTGTTCGATAAAGTCATTGATTGAACAAATAATCACCAAAGCAGGTATCAGGCAATACTTTTTAAAACCTGTGTTTGTAAATGAATGCAATAAGATACTACTAGTTAACTATTAGAATGGCCACAATCTAGGAGTTGGGTGGTAGCTCAGTAGGTTAAGTGCAAAGCAGGTGGTGCAAAGCACAAGGACCAACCGGCGTAAGGATCTCAGTTCAAACCCCCCCCAGGTTCCCCACCTGCAGGGGAGTCTCTTCACAGGCAGTGAAGCAGGTCTGCAGGTGTCTATCTTTCTCTCACCATCTCTGTCTTCCCTTCCTCTCTCCATTTCTCTCTGTCCTATCTAACAACAACAACAACGACATCAATAACAACAACAATAACTACAACAACAATAAAAAAGGGCAGCAATAGGGTAAATAAATAAATATTAAAAAATATTTTTAAAAAAATTTTTTTAAATAATGGCCAAAATCCAGAACACTGATAACACCAGACTTGTTGGCAAAGATATGAAACAACAAGAGCTTTCATTCATTGTTGATGTGAATGCAAAAACGTATAGTCACTCAGGAAGTGGCAAAAATGAACATACTCTTACAATTCAGAAATGGTATTCCTTGGTATTTACCCCTAAGATGTTTCTATTCATATTAAACCAACATGAAGATGCTGATGGTAACTTTATCCACAACTGGAAAAAATTTAGAAGCAACAAAGATGTCTTTCAGTCAGCCAGATAAATAAAGCATGACACATCCAAACATTGGAATATAATTCAGAGCTAATGAAAAAGACTTACTAAGTTATGAAAAGGCATATGAGAACCATAAATGCATCTTACTAAATGCAAGAGACCAATCTGTAAAGTCTGAATCCTGTATAATAGCCATTTGACGTGCTAGAAAAAGCAAAATCCTACAGAAATGACAAAAATATCAAGAGTTGCCAGCAGTTGGGGAGTCGAGGGCTTGGAGGGAATTAGAGTTGATTATGAAAAAGTGAGTTGAACAAAAAGAACATGGAAGTTCTTAAGGTATTTTGTGTCATATTATAATGATTGATATGTATCATTATAGATCTATTAAAGCCCAAAGAGTGTACAACATCAGAATATATCAAAATGTAAACTATGGATTTAGTAGGATTAAGTTGGATCAATGCAATTTTATCAGTTGTAACAAAATGCATCACTCTGGTGAGGAGTATTGAAAATGAGGAGGTGAGATGTGGGTGGGGGCATGTAGTAGATGAGAAATCTCTGTCCCTTTCCCTTAATTTGACTGCAAACTTGAAAGTACTCTTGAAAAATAAAGTCTGGATTTATAAAACAAAGTTGTCCTTATACTCTCATAGGACATTTCAAAGAGAGAAGAGACCTCTTCCAGCTGTAGTCATTAAAGAAGGATTCTTTGGAGGAAATGACATATTATATGAGTTTAGTGAAAGCTGGCTTGAATTGCAAAAGACAAAAAAAAAAAAGTCAAAACGTAATACAAATAGAGAAATACAGCAATTGAAAAAGAAACCTGTTTCATATATAAAGACATCATAACCCTACTAGAGAAAAGTGGGGGATATTGTACCTAGCAAGATTTCAGGAAAACAGTCCAAGCACAAAGAGAATTGGTATATTTTGGAGGGTGGGAATACATTTGTAAATGTGCAAAAATGAAAAACTCATTTCAGGGTGAACTAGTGAAAAACTAATTGCAGATGACTGTACATTTTTTATTCAGTGAAACTATTTCCTGTCTGAAAAGATATAATTGTTATTGAGCATGTAAGGTGTGCCAAAGTCTATGTATTTGTCATTAACCACCACCCTCCAACAACCACCATCATCATTATTATGCCTGTGGAAAGATGAGCTCCAGAAAGTCTGTCTAATTTGATCCACAATTAGCATTTATCCAGGGATTCAAAATAAGACAGTAATAAAATAGCAATAAAATGCCACTACACACCTATTAGAATGGCTAAAATCCCAAAACCTAATAACAATACCCATTGCTGATAAATATACAGAGCAACAGGAGCACTTGTTCATTTCTGATGGGAATGAGAAAAAAAGTAATGCAGCTGCTTTGAAAGACAATCTGTAAGTTTCTTTCTTTTTTTTTTTTTTTGCATTTTTTTGCATTTTTTAATTTTTTTTTTATTTAAGAAAGGAGACATTAACAAAACCATAGATTAAGAGGGGTACAATTCCACACAATTCCCATAACCCGATCTCCACATCCCACCCCCTCCCCTGATAGCCTTTCCATTCTCTATCTCTCTGGGAGTATGGATCCAGGGTCGTCGTGGGTTGCAGAGGGTGGAAGGTCTGGCTTCTGTAATTGCTTCCCCGCTGAACATGGGCGTTGACTGGTCCATCCATACTCCCAGTCTGTCTCTCTCTTTCCCTAGTAGGGTGAGGCTCTGAGGAAGTGGAGCTCCAGTACACATTGATGGGGTCGTCTGTCCAGGGATGTCTGTCTGGCATCCGGAACGTGGTGGCTGAAAAGAGAGTTAACATACAAAGCCAAACAAATTGTTGAACAATCATGGACCTAAAGACTGGAACAGTGCAGATGAACTATTGGGGGGTATTCCCTGCATGCTCTTGTGTACTTCTGCTTTCAGGTATATGTTTTCCCCTAGTTTATGGGCACGGGTGAACCTATGCTCTATCTCAGGGGACCTGGACTATATCTAGGTTTGGGGACTTTATTGGGGAGTGGAACACCTGGAATGGAATTAGAGAATACTATGAAAGGAAAGGTCTCACCCGAGTGATGAAGCTGAAGGGTTGTCATTCCACACCTGAAGTCTCTGGTCACAGTCTGAAGTGAAGCATGCTGGGGTGGCAATCGTTGTGTTGATTAGGTTGCGATCCTTGGATGCAATATTATTTGATTTGAATTGAGAGCAGCATGCAGAAAAGTGGGCCCCACCCTAAGGTTCCAGGACTGGGGGAAATATAGGCTCTATAGTGGAAATGTGAGGTTCCTATTATCTTAGGGTTCAAGAAGACAATGGATAGTTCTTAAAAAGCTCAGCATAGTCTTACAATGACTGAACTTTGAGTTTCTAGATATTTCCTCACAGCTGTGAAAACAATGTCCACACAAAAACCTACACTTTTCAAATGCATGTTCTCTAGGTTTTTCATCCAGTTATCATCTTCCATATGAGACCGTCTTCTCTAAAACTTTTGGCTATTTGAAATTACCTCAGCCAGGGCTGGGTGGCAGCTCAGCCAATAGAGTTCACATACGTTTCCAGTTGTAACGACCTAGATTCAAGTCTCCAGTCCTAACCCACAGGAGAGAATTTTCATGAGAAATAGAGCAGTTCTACAGGTGTCATCCCTCTCTCTCTTTGTATCTCTCACATTTATTAAAAAATGGCCACCATCAGAACTATCAGAAGGCTAGAAATGAACCTACCATACGACTCTGCAATTCCTCTCCTGGAAATATATCCTAAGGAACCAAAAACAACCATCTAAAACGATGTGTGTATAACTATGTTCATAGGAGCACGATTTGTCATAGAAAAAAACCTGGAAGCAGTCCAGGTGTCCAACAACAGATGAGTAGCTAAGCAAGTTGTGGTCTATATACACAATGGAATACTACTTAGGTATTAAAAATGGTGATTTCACCATTTTCAGCCAATTTTGGATGCAGCTTGAAGGAATCATGCTAAGTGAGATAAGTCAGAAACAGAAGGATGAATATGGGGTGATCTCACTCACAGGCAGAAGTTGAAAAACAAGATCAGAAAAGAAAATACTAAGCAGAACTTGAACTGGAATTGGTATATTACACCAAAGTAGAAGACTCTGGGGTGGCTGGGGTGGGATCAGGTCTTGGAACAGGATGGCAGAGGACCTAGTGGGGGTTCTATTGTTATGTGTAAAACTAGGAAATGTAATGCATGTACAAGCTATTGTATTTACTGTTAACTATAAAACATTAATCTCCCAATAAAGAAATTTTAAAAATTATGGAGCTGTGCAGGCTGGTGACCAAAAAAAAAAAAAAAAAAACCTGGTTGGAAAGTAATTGTACCACCAACTCATTCTCTCTCTCTCTCTCAAATTTATGTGACAATGATTATTCTTCCTCTTCTAAGATGTTAGCCTTGAAGAACAGAGAGTTTTCTATTTACCCTTTCTCCCCAGTCCCAAGAACTGAAGCTGGTTCCAACCATGTAATGTACTAGCAGATACTATATTTGTTGAGTGAGTGAATGTTTGAAGAGTAAAGGATAGGGGAGTGTGTCCGGTCATTTTATAACCTACTGGTGCATCATTAAACTATTCCTAGGACACATCCTGTCATTACATTGTCAGGAAACAAGTGTGAAGATCAAAGCACAGCTTCTCCACAGAACACTATGCTTCTAGGAAAGCATGCAATGTTCCAATCTTGTATTATCATCCAGTAATGGCTTGTGTGAACCCAATGTTTTCCCTTCGTGGAGAGAATCTTGGCTTTCCAAACAAGGGAAGGTTTTCTCTAGATATTCTTTTAAGTTCAAAGGGAAAAAGAACACATTTGGACTTTTAGATCTCCCTAGAAAACTACAATATACTTTAATGTCTTTGGTATCATAAGTGTATGTTTTATCTTGTTAAAATTACTTTCTTGTACATATATTTATTGAGTATCATTATTCATTTATTTTCATGGAGAGACCAGACTACTGTTCAGTTCTGGCACATAGTGGTATCAGGGGTTGAATCTGGGGTCTCGGGCATGCAAATTCTATGCTCAAGTGCTAAACTATCTCTCCCACCCCTCACTTATTTATTTACTCATGGAATGTGTATTAATTGATATATGTCCCAGAATGTTCTAAGCAACTCCATAAAACTGACAGTTGTGTTTATTGGATGTTTGATTTTGTTATAATAAATATTATTTAAAATAACTGAAATTCTGTATTTTTTGACTATCATATCCTCACCTCCTCCATGCTGAAGGAAGTCATTAACAGCCACTTTATTTCCCTATTCCATGAGTTGTATTATTTTAGACCCCACATTATTAAGGGCTATATTTATTTGGCCCCTCCCGCAAGTTCATCTACCGAAATCCTACTACCTAATGCAATGGTATTAGGAGTATACAGCAAATCCTAACAATGGAATTTTCAAAGTTAACCCAATTGCCAAATAATTTGATTGTAGCAATAACTATCTATTGCCTTCTTAAACCCTGAGACAGCAGGAACCTCCCACTTCCTCTATAAAGCCCATATTTCCCCCGGTCCTGGAACCTTTAGAGTGGGGCTCACTTTCCTGCATGTATGCATGCTTCTCTCAATTTACCAAATGATACTGCATCTGCTGATCCCAGCCTATTCAATGCAATGAGTACCACCTCAGCATGCTTCACTTCGGAATGTGTCCAGAGACATCAGGCGTGGAATGTCAACCCTTAAGCCTCATTACTCGGGTGAGATCTTTCCTTTCTCATAGGACTCCTTAATTCCATTTCAGGTGATTCACTTCCTAATAAAGCCCCAAAAGTGCCTCTCTGTGTCTATCTTAAAAAAAAAAATTTAAACTAATCCCAACAGTTTTTTTCTCTCTGTTCTCTGCCACATGAGGACAGAGTGAGCAGGCAGTAGTCAGAGTATCCAAGGACAAGACACATCAAAGCCTAACCAGGGTGCACTGTAATCTCAGACATTAAGTCATCAGAATGATAAGACACAGATCATAAAATTATTTTATAGTATATGCATATATGTCTGCATTTGAATAATAATTCAAATTAGATTAAATAAAATTAGAGGAGTACAGTCCCTCCACCAAAGTTCTGTGTCCCTCCTTACTGCCCCAACAATAACTATCATAATTCTCACAAAATCTCAAGAGATAATTTGGTTACTTTTTGATCGTTTGCTTAGTTTGGGGTGTTTTTTTTTCACAAGTTCTTGTACTCTATATTTTAAATATGAGCCAAGCTACCTAGTAGTTAATACATACATTTCTATCATTTATAAACTGTCTTATATGGGATATACTTTATTATAATTGTCCAAATGTGCCATGATATACATCTAAGTGTGGTCATACAGAAAATTTTTAATTATACAATATTAATGAGTCTTACATAGAGCTCTGGTTGTAGAAGCATTGTGAGGTTGTACCCCTAACATCTTGTGGATTTTTTAATCTTTATTTATTGGATAGAGACAGCCAGAAGTTGAGAGGATAGGGGGAGGTAGAGAGGGAGAGAGACAAAGAGACAACTGCAGCACTATTTCACCACTTACAGAGCTTTCCCCCTGCAGGTAGGGACTGAGGTCTCAAACCTCAGTCCTTGCACATTGTAACATGTTCCCTCAACTAGGTGTGCCACCACCAGGCACACATATAGTGATTTTTATTGATCAATATTAAACCACTAATTAAAAATTAGTAAGTTCTAAAGAATGCTTATTGTTATATATTAAAACATCAATGTGACAATAGTTAATAGTACTGATTTGTATATTTGATATTTTAGAGAATAAATTTTAAGTGTTCTTACCACCAAAATAGTACAAGAAAAGAAAAATGGTGACTTTGGAAGTTGGCAGATAAGTTGGCTAGCCTAACTGGAGTGATTCTTTTACAATATATAGGTATATCAAAAGGTCATGTTAGGGCTGAGTCGTGGTGCACCTAGTTGAGTACACATGTTACAATGAACAAGTACCCAGATTTGAGCCCCCACCTTCAGGGAGAAAGCTTTTCAAGTGGTGAAGCAGTGCTGCAAGTCTCTCTCTCTCTCTCTCTCTCCCTCTCTCTCTCTATCCTCTATCTCCCTCTACGCTCTCAAGTTCTGCTTGTCTCTATCCAATAAATAAAGATAATGATTTTTAAAAAGACATTAAATAAAGAAATAATATAAATGTCATGCTAAACAGTTGGACACTGAAATTTTCATTGCCAATTACCTCACATTTAAGACTGCCTGGTCCTATAGATTTTTTTTTTTTTCTTGTCACTTGTTATTCACACCAGTACAATTGTACTGCTGCTAGCAGACTATTTTATTTTTCTTTCTTCCATATAAAAGGTAAGAGATTGAGAAACAGTAAGAAAGACAGATCAAGTGCCCATGTACCACTCCACTATTCCCGAAGCTTTCCCTCTCAGCCCTTGTGATTGCTGGGTCCTTGCACATGGTAGAAGTGCTCTACCAGGTAAGCTCTCTCCTGACCCCATGGAGCCTTTTTTCGTATCCTATAGTAACATAAGGAATTCGTAAGCAACCCCTTCATGACACTTAGCTAATGACAGTACTGCTTTCCAGAAGGCAGGCCAGAGTCTCATCACCTCTCAAAGAGTCTTGATGGAAAGTCTAGCCCACTGGTAAAGCTATTTGGCTCTCAGAGTCTTTCTGTGCATGTTCATGTGTTTTTAGAGAGGAAAGGGCAAAAATGAGATAAGGTTTCTCAATGGATTTGGCATTGTTGTTTTTTTATGGAAATGTGCTCTCCTTTTCATATTCCCTTGCCTGCATGACTCTGCAACCCCAGGGAGGAGGGTTTCTTCTCCTTTGTTCTCTGAGTGAACTCATCGTACCATGGTATCACTCTCACTCAGGTGTTTAGGCAACCGAGGGGTATCCTACACTTGCAAAAAAATGTGTTTTCCCTTTTGGCTCAAAAAGAGGGTGATGTCAGTCTTGTCTTTGAGGCATGGGTTGGTTCCACCTGGTTCACCCGGGTGTGTCCTGCCCGAAGGATGGTGGTGAGCCACACAGGTGGCCTGTCTTAGCAAGCCCACAAGCAAGCTCGTTCACTCCTCTGGTACTGGCAGGCCCGCTGCCTCAGAGAGGAAAGAAATCAGGCTTTAGAATTAAAAGATTCTCTGGCTGAAAGGTCATACTAGTTTTCTTTGTCCAAGATGGATGAGGAAATCAAGGCCACTCAGGTCAAAAGAGACTTGGTAGTGTGTCTGAGTTTAGAACCAGAGTCAGGACTCCTGCTTCATGCAGGAGTAGATTTTTGCCTCCTGCTTCTAGAAGGGACATCTTCAGGTTCCCACCTGGGACGACAGTGGTTTTCACCACTCCCTATATGGGAAAGAGAGATGGAGATCTTCCAGATGACTCACAGCTTTGGCTTTTGTAGCTAACGTCTACTATGGGCAAACTTAGACTGGTTAACATTTCATAGCATGTTGACCAGCAAATGACCTGGTGTGCTAAATGTTCAGCAAGGAGTTGGCAACTGGAAGGCATTCTACTCGAGTCATAAAATAGAATCTCCTAGATTCCAACACATAACAGCTCTGGGGCCAATGACATCCCTGTGACCTGTGCTAATGGCAATGATTTTTTTTCTCTACTACTTGAATATTGCAACAAAATAATAATAATAAACCTATAAATGAATAGTAGGCTACTTTGTGATTTTCATTATTCTTAATTCCAGGGATTTCTAGTCCCTATTTTATTAGCAATAAAAAGTTATTATTCATAGTTACAAAATAACTAATGAATTTTTTTTCATTTTGATGGATTGAGTTAAAAGTGACATGTAAAATTTTAATTTCAACGGAATGTTAAGTAAAAGCAGGACTTGGGAAAAGAAATTAACTACATCTCTGGTCATTATTCAAAATGGAAGTTGTCATTTGCAAAGCACTATGATGGGTAATTTTGTGTATCAACTTGACTGGGCTACAGAGTGCCTAGAATTCGATGTTACTCAGTTTCTCTGAGACGGCTTTGAGAAGGGATTGATACTCTTTCAGTGAAGCACTGCAGAATGTACTGAAGACCCCACACACGTGCAATACTGCTGAGAGGTCTCCTGGGCTAACTTCTTTCTTTCTTCATTTTTTTCTTTCATTCTATCTACCTTCCTTTCTTCTTTAGAGAGAGAGAAAGAAGTAGGGGAGAAGGAGACACATAGGAGAGCAGAGATTTCACAGCATTTCTCCATCATTCATGGAACTTCCTAGTACCATTCATAGTACTTCCATAAGGTATTGGGATTCAAATTCAGGGCAGAACACTCAGCCAGGCGAGCCATTTCCCAGCCTTGACATGCATGTTTAAATGAATAGACTGAGTGAGGGCTGAGTGGTGATTCAGCTGGTAGAGTGCACATGTCACTGTACCTATGGACCTGGGTTCAAAATCCCACTCCCCACTTGTGGAGAGAGGGATGTTTTATGAGTGGTGGTGAAGCAATGCTGCAGGAATCTCTCTTTCTTTCTCTCCCTCTCTACCACTCCTTCCTCTCAATTTCTCTAATGAAAGAAAAAGAGACAGAAAGAAGGAAGTAAGGAAGGGAAGAAAGGAAGAAGGAAGAAAGAAAAAATGAATGAATGAGAAGGATGGGTAAGAAGAAAAATGGGCACTAAGAGCAGTGAATTTATCATGCAGACACAGAGCACCCTAATGACCCTGGTGGCAATACAAAAATAAAACAACAAACTGAAGAGAACAGATGGCTCTCGATCTAGTAGCTGGGCCTTATTCAATCTCATTAGGTCTCGAAACTTTACATCAGGCTCAACCTGATGCTGTTGACTGGCTACGGAAGAAGGGCAAACGCTAGAAGAAGAAGAAGGGGATTAATAGGTTAGATAAAACCAAAAGGCTAACACATCTCAGATAAAGAGTAAGTCCTGCCTGATGGCCCTGAGTTAAGGCAACAATTTTCTTTGCCTTTGGACTCCAACTGAAGTAGCAGCTCTTTCGGGGTCTCTAGCCTGGTAGCCTTCAGATTAGAACCACAGCACCAGTTTTCCCAGATCTCCGCGAAAAGGATGTGGTGAAGAACACATCTTCAGATTGATCAGCGTCCACATCATGACCAAGAGATAGCTCATCTGGTAGAATGCACCCCTTACTATGTGTGAGGCCCTGGGTTTGAGTCACATATGGGAGCACCACAAACAATACTAGGGGATGATGGAGCAGTGACGTAGTGTTTCTCCTCTTTCTCTTCGCTATTTTCATCTCTCTAAATATGAAACTAGAGGGTGTCGGATGGTGGCACACCTGGTTAAGCATACACACCACTGTACATAAGGATGCAAGTTCAAGCCCATGGTTCCCACCTATAGGGGGAAAGTTTCATGAGTGGTGAAGTAGTGATGCAAGTGTCTCTGTCTCTTTCCTTCTCTATCTGCCCCTCCCCTCAATTTCTCTGTCTCTATCCAATAGCAAATAAGAAAGAATCTAGAAAATGTGGACCCAGTCATGTTACACAAGCACAGAATCTAAGTTTGGTCCCCAGTGCCACATAAAAACTATAGATACATTATCTGATACCTATATAAATATTTATTCACATATAAATCCACAGATATATTTACATATATTTTCTGTCTATAGTTGGAGATTTTTAATACATCTACTACTACATGTCAGGCTTTATTGTTAATTTCATAACAAAACAATGGAACACAATTTATCCTCCCCACTTCACACATGGGAAAATGGAAATTATGTTAAGTTTCTTAGTATTTATTTATTTATTCCCTTTTTTGTTGCCCTGTTGTTTTATTGTCGTAGTTATTATTGTTGTCTGTCTTCGTTGTTGGATAAGACAGAGAGAAATGGAGAGAGCAGGGGAAGACAGAGAGAGGGAGAGAAAGATAGACAGCTGCAGACCTGCTTCACCACTTGTGAAGTGACTCCCCTTCACATGGGGAGCCGAGGGCTTGAACCGTGATCCTTACACCAGTCCTTGTGCTTTGCGCCATGTGCGCTTAACCCACTGCGCTACCACACGACTCCCAATTATATTAATTTTTAACGACTTGAGACTTTATAGGAAGTAATCTTTTCAGGGTCCTAACCCAAGTTTGTCTTGTCAAAGCATGAATTCTATGTATCCTATCTCCCAAAGTCTCACATGATTCTCTTTCAGGCTTAGCATAATCTTTGTAAAATGTCCTTGTCTCTGCTCCTGCTTTGATGGTGCAATGGAATGTAAGTTGAAGCCTTCTTCGATGCACTGGGATCATGTGGTGTCTCAAGACTGATGTTTTTTTTTTTTTTTTCTTATATGAGCCTGTGCATAGAAATGTTCTAAGGGGAAAAAAAAAACTGAACACAGGACATGTCCTTGAGTAATCTTTTCCCTTGATTTTAGACATGGGCCAGGTCGAGTCAATTCACATGTTAGTATACTTAGGTCAACAAGAGATAAGCCTAATTTTAAACATCCAGATTGTTAACTGTAACCATTCACAGTTCTTTGGCACCTCCCTACAGTGAAGGCAGGATTTTTCATTTGGGGACCAAAAGCTTTGCAAAGGAACTCAACTGGCACGTAGCGGAGTGCTAGAGGTTTTGTCAAACCCAGGACTTAACTGGACTCAGATCTGAATTCAGAGTTTCAAACACAGTGGATGCGGAAGGCAGACAGATCACTCCACGATGTGTAGTGGTTTCATTCTTGGGAACTCACTTTGAAGTTAAGGAGATGGATGTCTGCAGCAGACAGAGAGTGCAGTGAGTGCAGCTGAGCACCCTGTTCATGTGTCACTCTTCCAGACTTTCAACTTGGCTATTTTGAAGTCCAACATCTTCAAATATGTCAAAGACACTTATTCTAATTAAGAATAAAGGCCAGGGCAAGTTGGGATTTTTTTTTTTTAACTGAGCCAGTTCTTTCGTTCTTTAAGCACAATTAGATGCATCTGGTAGCTTTTGTTCAATTATGAAAACCATGTTTCTCAGTCTTCATAAATAGCCAATCCAAAATTCCCCATTTCGAAAAAGTTAAATACCATATACATGTATAAATGCATACCCAGTCTGTGTATCACTGTGAAATGATACAGACATGATATGTATGTTTGTATGTTTATTTATTTATATGAATATATATATAATGAATATATATATATAATTCCAAAGTTGGTTGTGCATAGAGAGTTCTAAATATTTAATTTTAACATTTTACTTATTTTTATTGTATTGGATAGAGAAGAGAGAAATCAAAAGAGAAAGGGGAGATAGAAAGGGAGAGAAAAAGAGACATGCAGCACTACTGCACTGCTTGTGAAGCTTATTCCCTGAAGGTGGGAATAGAGGATAGCACCTGGGTCCTTGTTCATGGTAATATGTGTGCTTAACCAGGTGTGCCACAATCCAGCCCCCTCTCAATACTTTCTTATAAACTCCATAGCTGTTATAGAGTATTTAATTTCAATGCCAAAATAAAGAAGCAATAAATTTATACTTATACTCAATTAAAGATATTTACAATACTTTGACAAAAAGAACTGATATCTTCAGCTACTGTTAAAATTGAAGTGTAATCAATTATTCTGGCCAATTTCTTAAAGCAGAATCTCCTTAAAAGCGCACACACACATACACACACACACACATTCAAGCTCTAAAATAAAAAGGAAATTGTTTGTAGGCTTAAATAGTGATTGAGCTAGAGAATGAGTGACTTATTTATGAAAGACTGATATCAGAGCACTGCTTCACTCTCCCATATATGGTGCCTGAGCCAAGGGTTAACCATGGAGCCTTAAACAGGATCTCTCTCAAAAAAAAAAAAAAAAAAGGTGGGAAGGGAATTTGGGCAGTAGCAGGGTTATGCACAAGGCCAAGGCACAAAGCTCAAGGACCTGCATAAGGCTTAAGGATCCCATTTCAAGCCCCCAGCTTCCTACCTATAGGGGAGTAGCTTCACAAGCAGTGAAGCAGGTCTGCAGGTGTCTATCTTTCTCTCCCCCTCTCTGTCTTCTCCTCCTCTCTCCATTTCTCTCTGTCCTGTCCAACAACAACATCAATAATAACTACAACAATAAAACAACAAGGCAAACAAAAGGGAATAAATATATAAATAAATTATATATATATATATATGCTGAGACCAGTGAATTGCACATGTGAAACTAGACAAGTCAAAAACTAAAAGTATGTCACAACAACAAAAACAAAGTTGGAATCAATTTGATATGTACAACTGAGGACTGTACTTTTTGTCACTGTATTGTACTTTTTGTCACTTTTGTGCTTAAACTTCTTTGACGTATACCTGGCCATTAGACTGAAACTGCACTGAGATAATAACTATTTCTGCCTTATCACTGTGAGCACTTTGCAAACTACCATTTGCCCAATACATGGCAGTGAGTGAATGAGTTTAAAAAAAATGATTCTACCTTTGAAACAAGATCATAAGACCATGCAGCTCTGAACTATAATTATAGGTATGAAAACTGAGGGACATTGGAAGCATTAAAAGCTAGCATGATTTTACACAATGGAACACTACTCAGCTATTAAAAACGTTTTCAGTCGATCTTAGATGGACCTTGAAAAATTCATGTTAAGTGAAATAAGTCAGAAACAGAAGGATGAATATGGGATGATCTCACTCTCAGGCAGAAGTTGAAAAACAAGATCAGAAGAGAAAACACAAGTAGAACCTGAACTGAAATTGGTGTATTGCACCAAAGTAAAAGACTCTGGGGTGGGTGGGTGAGGAGAATACAGATCCAAGAAGGATGACAGAGGACCTAGTGGGGGTTGTATTGTTATACGGAAAACTGGGAAATGTTATGCATGTACAAACTATTGTATTCACTGTCGAATGTAAAACATTAATTCCCCAATAAAGAAATTTTAAAAAAATTTTTAAAAAGAAACCTGTTACATTGACATTCATAAAAGAAGATTTATCTATAAATTAAATCCAATAAAACAATTAAGTTTTATAATGTTTCACTGTAAATTCCTTTTTTAATTTAAAATTCCAAATTTTAAAAGCATTAATCTATGTATATTTGTTGTTTTTAAAAAATTATATGGCATAGTAATATTTCTTGTGTTTTATGAAGGTCATAAACAACAAACTGAGTAAAAAAAAGCACCTGCAACATATCAGTGATTAAAACAAAAACAATTAAATGAGGGGGTAGAAAGTTAGCATGATTTTATATTAAAGATACAAAGAAAAGCTGAGGCAGAACATCAATAGTTTGCAGCCAGAATTTTTTTTTCAAGAAAGGGAGCTATTGCTGCCCTAATCCAACTTTCTTGTTATCTACTCTGACATCATTCCCTCAGACAATATCCTTTTTTTATTTTTTATTTATAAAAAGGAAACACTAACAAAACCATAGGATGAGAGGGATGCAACTCTACACAATTCCTACCACCAGAACTCCGTATCCCATCCCCTCCCCTGATAGCTTTCCTATTCTTTATCCCTCTGGGAGTATGGACCCAGGATCATTATGGGGTGCAGAAGGTGGAAGGTCTGGCTTCTGTAATTGCTTCCCCGCTGAACATGAGCATTGGCAGGTTGATCCATACTCCCAGCCTATCAGACAGTTTTCTTATCCAACTTCATGCTAGCTACCAAACTTAAACAAAACTACCATAGTTGGCGGTTGGGTGGTGGGGCAGCAGGTTAAGCGCATGTGGTGCCAGATGCAAGGACTGGTGTAAGGATCCCGGCTGGAGCCCCTGGCTCCTGACCTACAGGGGAGTCGATTCATAGGCGGTAAAGCAGGTCGAAAGGTGTCTGTTGGTCTGCTTCTAAATTCTGCTTCTAAGACCCCTTCTGTTTCATTGGTTTAATCCCCCGTTCTTAACACTGTATTCTATTTATATAACCACTGTTAACTAAGCACCGCCCTGCCTCCAGGGCATTGGTTTAATCCTCACTGTTTAGCACCCTTTTTCCTTCTCCCCAACCCCTATCCTACATACATCCTCTCGGACCTGACACTTCCACCTCAGGATATATAAGGACAGGATTGTAATTAGAGATAGCTTAGATTGTGCTGCGTTCCACATGAATAAAGACTGAACTGCGTACCACTCAGCCATGAGTCCCTGGTCATCTCTCTCTCCAACCCGCGAAGCTAGCCCGGCAGGTGTCTGTCTTTCTCTCCTCCTCTCTGTCTTCCCCTCCTCTCTCCATTTCTCTCTGTCCTATCCAACAACGAGCGATATCAACAATAACAACAATAATCACAACAAGGCTACAACAACAAAGGCAACAAAAGGGGAAAAAAATGGCCTCCAGGAGCAGTGGATTCATGGTGCAGGCACTGAGCCCCAGCAATAGCCCTGGAGGCAAAAAAAAAAAAAAACTACCATAGTTGTGTGCCCCCAGAAACATGCCTAAAATGATTTTCCTAGCTTTCTTCTACCCTAAAATCCCTAATCCCATCTGCTGTAATCCCACTTTTTGGTTCCTGTTCATTAACCATTTTGTCTCCACTTAGGTCATGCCACCTTCCAGACACCAAGACACAGATGCTCTACCATGGCTTTATCCCAACTTCTCTGGGCAGACAATCTCACCAATGTATCTTGAACCCTCACATCTTCAGAGCTCTGGCCCACTAGGGAAAGATAGAAACAGGCTGGAGGTATGGATCGAACTGTCAACGCCCATGCTCAGTGGAGACGAGACACTGCTATAGAAGCCAGAACCCCTATCTTCTGCTCCCGAAGAACAACCTTGATCCATATTCCCAGAGGGGGAGAAGTGATAGGATGAAGATAAGAGAGCTCTGAACACCAGCTCCATCAGCACCTAGAGAGAGAGAAAGAAAAAAAGAGGGACAGGTGCCGGGTGGTGGTGCACATGGTTTAGTGCACATTACAATACACAAGGACCCAGGTTTGAATCCCCCTATCCCCACAGCTGCAGGGGGAAAGCTTTTCAAGTGGTGAGAGTTGCATGTGTCTTTCTCTCTCTCTCTCTCTGTCTCCCCCTTCCTTTTGATTTCTGACTGTCTTTATCCAATAAATAAATAAAGATAATAAATTTTTTTAAAAAAAGAGAGGGACAGATGGAGGTAGTTAGGTTGTCATGAGTGGCTTAGAGGGGAAGAAAGGACTGAATCAGGAGGAAAAGGGGCCACTATGTATATATGTGGAAAGATAGTTGTAGGGGTGATGGTTGGCCCATGTCTACAACCTTAGGGGAACTGTGGTAGATTGCAGTGAGGAGACTGAAGATTCAGAACTCTGGTGGTGGGAACTCTGGTGGTGGGAATATATATAGGCTACTCTGCCCCACATTCCCAATCCCAAGCAATCAAAATACTGGACTGTCAGTAAAGTCATGACATATTTTTCTGTTTCCCTATGCAAAAATGTGTCATGACTCTCCCGACAACCCAATATGGTGAGACCATTGACAAGAGGCAATGATTGAGTTGCAGTTGTGGTCCAGCTGAATCTGTAAAAGAATCCCACTTCGAGCCCCCTGGCTCCCCACCTGCAGCAGGGTCTCTACACAAGGTGAAGCGGGTCTTCGGGTCTCTATGTCTCTCTCTCCCTCTCCCTCTCCCTCCCCCCTTTCTCTCTGTCTCTCTGTGTGTGTATATATATATATATATATTCATCTCCTATCTCAATAGCTCTCTGTCCTATCCAAAAAAAATTTGAAGATATGGCCAGCCACAGGAGCAGTGGATACTTAGTTTGGGATGCTTGTCAACTATTGTTTTCACTTCTAGTGCAATAAGTGACAATGCAATTTCATTTGACTCAGACAGGAAGATGTCTCTGACTTGCTTGGTTTTTCTCCTTGGGGTAAGTTCATTGCAGTGTTTTCTTCACAAAGAGGGCATTTTCAAGAAGAATCAACAGCTAGTGCCTGTCTCTTGCACACAAAGGGCCTGTCGAGACAGTACGTTAATGTGAATTTAAATTGATTCTCCCACTGCCTTTCTCTCTGCTGTCTCTCCCTGCATGAGTTTAGTCCAGAGTATGACCATATGCACACAATTTTTAATTAAGTCATGTACTTGACTCAAAAATTATGACTCATGTACATTGCCGAGTTTACTTGAGATATCTATTCCTAGCTATGAACTCTGAGTACATACAGCCTTTATATTCATATTCTCACAACCTGATTTTTTAATTTTTTTTTACATGTAAGTCTTTTACTTTAAAAAATATTTTTGGGGATAGCATACTTTTAGTTAGCATTGAGCTTATAATGCACTTTGCTAGTTGTCACAGACAGAAAAAGAAATTATGAAACCTACCCATCAAATATTTTTCAATTTCACAAAAAAAAAATCTCAAAAAATATAGTTTTCCAGAAGTTTTCAGAGTGAAAAATATGATCAAATAACTTCAGCCAAAACCAAGATTTCAACTTGAGTCTACCATTTACTTGAGTTCTGTGACTATTAAGAAAAACATGATAGGCAATTTGTAAAATGAAATGACATTTTTCTTTGGAAGAAAATGTCCTCAGATAAATTAGATTATAGTGACATTCCACTGAAACAGAAACCACTAGAATATGGAATTTAGTAGAGACTGAAATCCCATCCAAGAAGTTTGTTATCGGAAGTAACACAAGTGTTTCCCCATACAAGGCCTCACCTAGAGGATCAGGAAGATTAACTAATAGAGTATACTTAATAACGGTGAGGAAGTGGTTACTTTTTAGAGTTTCAAAAACACTTGAATGATGAACATTGCTTTTCAGTGAGGTCTTGAACCATCTCATCTAGGTTCTGTTTTATAATACATGTATCTTTTTATTTTTCTTGGAACTTGTTTGTCCCAAGAACTTCAAGACCTGCTCTAGGACTGGAAAGATACCTCAGCACTTTAGAGTCTAGAGTTTATATGCCTAAGGACCCAGTTTCAATTCCTGATACTGCTGTATGCCAGATTTAAGTAGCATTCTAGGGTCTCCTTCTCTTTCTCCTTCTTCCTTCGTGTCCCTCTCTCTTCTTCCTCTCTCTCTCTCTCTCTCTCTCCATTCTTCATTTCTCCCTCTCTCTCAAACCAGTAAATCTATTTTTTTACTGGTCCCTTCTTGTTTACAGAGACAGACCTTTCTATTTGTAAACTAGACCAAATTCTGGGATAAAGAGATTAGCTATAAAAGAGTCCATGCCCCTTCCATCCTGGTTCAAAATTAACTTTGGAATTTTGCTGTCTCTCTTCTCTCAAGTTACTATCTCTTTCCTCCTCCTCCCTTCTTTTTTTTGTCCCTCTTCTTCCTCCTTCTGTATCATCCTTTATCTTCTGCTTTCTTCTCTCCTTATCTCTTCATCTTTCTCCCTCCCCCCTTATCTCTCAAACAAAGAAATTAAAACATAGGAAAAAGCAAATGGAATTTTTGAGTCGCAAAGCTGGTTATCAAGTCCACTCCAGTGTCACCAGAAGAATAGTAGATGTGACAATAAGTTCTTGACAGAAACCACAGAAGATGCAGAATCTTCATGGCAGAGATGTTATTATTTATACATTATAACTGGGTTTGAAATTGGAAGGCTTAACAACTGTTCTTAAATGCTTAATATTACCTCCTTTTTTAGGGAAATGAGCTGTAAAAGGTACAAGGTGATGCACTGAGATATGACAGAGTGTAAGAAGTTGCTAATTTTTAGACCAAAATGGAATAATTAATCTCAGCTAATATAAAGTACAAATAATATCAACACTAAGTTCATATACCAGATGCCACTCTTCATGTTAAATACACAAAAATACAGAAGGGTATATTTCATATTATGATTAAAAGGGCAAAATTATTTACATATAAATACTCTAATCCTTGCAAAATATAAAAGTAGATTTAATAGATTGGGGGGTTAGAGGCAGTACCAATAATAACAAACAACAAGAAAATGACACCCACTAACTCCTACTGTGGGACTATTTCTCAATCATATCATGAGATTTAAAAAAAAAAGTTGTAATTTTGTTCACATAAGAAAGTAAGTTTCGCAGCTGAAACAACTGTTTAAAAAATAGTTGAGATAAAGATTGGCACTCTTCATTATCATGGGGTGTTTTTATTTTTTAATAATCTGAGATGATTTTTCTTTTTATCAAATTTGTTTTCACTTAATATGAAACAGAGTTTTAAATGAGATGGAGATAAGCCAGAGTGCACTCTGGTACCTGTGTTGCCAGGAACCTAGTCTGAGGGATGCAAACCCTACATTCCACCAGCTGAACCATTTCTCTGGTGCCAGGAATGAATCTTGTCTTAAATATATTTGTAAAAGACATTATGAAGAGATTCAGCACACACACGAAAAAAAATCAGTCAAGACATTTAAAAATTTGCTGACACCCCTTTTCAAAAGTCAGTTGTCCAGAGATACGGGGATATGGGGGCTTTATTTCTGGTTTTTCAATTCTATTCCACTGACCCATGTGTCCATTTAGCTTCCAATACTAGGCAGTTTGGATTATCACAGCTCTGTAGCATAGCTGGAGGAAGTGTGATACCTCCAGTCTTGTTCGTAAGGACATTTTTTTCCAGACAATTTTTGTAACTTTTGTTGTATTCCTTTAAAGAAATTTGGTGGTGCTTTGATGAGTACTAAATAATATTAAACAACCACTGGACCCCACCTGCAGAGGGAAAGCTTCATGAGTGGTGAAACAGGGCTACAGGTATCTCTCGGCTTCTCTTCTTCTCTGTCTCTTCCTCCTCTTTGAATTTCTCTCTGTCTCTTATCCAATAATAAATTCATTAAAATGTTTTTTTAACTCTTTTTATTTATTTTATTTATTTATTCCCTTTTGTTGCCCTTGGTTTTTTTTTATTGTTGTAGTTATTATTGTTGTCGTTGTTGTTGGATAGGACAGAGAGAAATAGAGAGAGGAGGGGAAGATAGAGAGGGGGAGAGAAAAACAGACACCTGCAGACCTGCTTCACCGCCTGTGAAGGGACCTGCCTGCAGGTGGGGAGACGGGGGCTCGAACCGGGATCCTAACGCCGGTCCTTGAGCTTAGCGCCACCTGCGCTTAACCCGCTGCGTTACAGCCTGACTCCCCATTAAAATGTTTTTTAAAAAATTGGGAAACAGCATTTCCCTAAAAAGTAAATATACTAAGCAGTCTATTGACTCATGTCATCCCAGAATTCCATCACATAGCGTTTTCTTATTAAAGGCCTCGGCAACAGAATATTTCTAAAGATCTTCACTTAAAATTCCAGGGTATTCCCACACATAGAAAAAATTTAAATGCCCTAGCCAATGTCTAATATTCTGTTTTTCAGAATGCTTGAGTGTCATAGATACAAAAATAATAACAGGAAGAATAAAGTCAAGTGGCATCAAAATTAGGATAGGAATTTGGGTTTTAATAGCATGTGTGGTACAATGAACATATTAAAATTAGTTTTGCTTGAAATGTCACTTGAGAACTTTAAATCCTTCATAAGTCTCTTTCTTTCTCAGCTACCTCATTTTATTTTTAAAAATAAAATCTTCAGGTTTCCATGACTTGCAACCCTATATCCACAAAAACAATAATGTTTTTTTGCTCAGATTTCTTACAAAAGGAATGTTCTGGCCTACTTCTTAATTACTGTGCACTTATTGATTGATTAATGGCTTATATGTTGACACATAATTCACCAAGACTTTTCAGTACTTCTAAGTCATAAATATAAAGTTTGTGTCAAAACCAAAGTTGTTATCTTTTTTTTTTTTTTTACTAGAGCAAAATAAATCCACTTGGTTAAATAGTGGTAAATCACAGGTGAACTATCTTTTACTGTATATTTTGAATTGACTTGTTATTCCCGAAAACATACTATAAAACCTGAAGTTGTTAGAAAAGCTAGTTTCTAGCCTGGGAATTATCCTATACAGTACCATTCCAAAACTCATCCCTGCAGTGATACAAGAACATCTTCCTTCAGTCAATGCTTTAACTTTTTTTTAAAGAATTTTTATTTATTTTATTTTATTTATTTTTTTAAATCAGTTCTTTTTTTCTTCCTTTTATTGCCCTTGTTGTTTTTCTTGTTATAGTTATTATTGTTGTTGTTACTGCTGTTGTCATTGTTGGATAGGAGAGAGAGAAATGGAGAGAGGAGGAGAAGGCAGAGAGGGGGAGAGAAAGATAGACACCTGCAGACCTGCTCCACCTGTGAAGCAACCCCCTGCAGGTGGGGAGCCAGGGGCTCGAACCCAGATCCTTATGCTGGTCCTTGCGCTTGGTGCCAGGTGTGCTTAACCCACCACACTACCACCCAACTCCCAATGCTTTAAATTTTGGATGAGATATTGAGATACATATCCATGTTTTACTCAAAGCTAATGACCATTCTTTTTTTATTTTTCAATCATTTGGGGGAGGTTAATGGTTTGTAGTACAGTTGTTGATACATGGGCAAATTTTCTCGTCTCTTACCACAATAGATATATAAAAAACATTCTCACTCTCAATTTGGGTCTTTTTCCACCATCATGCACTAGTGTAATATGGGAAAATAATATTTCAGTTGCTGAAGTCTTTGGTCTATGGATTATTTATAGTAATTAATTTCTGGTGGGGTACTCCAAGTATACTGGTTTTTATATATCTTCTTCCCCCACCTCCCTCCAAAAAATCATGTATAGTTCTAGGCCCCAACAGCTCAGACTATGGTAGTGACTTTACAAGGGTAATTAAGTCAAAAAATAAGCACATTAAATGGGTTAATCCAAGATGACTATTGTTCATAAAATAAATCTAAATATAGACAGGTACAAGTATAAGAGAGAACCATATAAAGACAAAGGGAAAAAATCATCTACTATTCACAAATAGAAGCCTGAAATAGATTCTTCACACACAGCTGTCCAAAGGAATTCACCCTGTCAACTCCTTGACTTCAGACTCCCAACCTCCGATATTATGAAAAAATAGTGTTTCTATTGTTTCAGACCCCTGGTCTGTGACCCACCCCTCATGGTACTTTGGAAAACTAAGACACTGGTTTCAGAGAAGAGATTGTGAAGATTAAAAGTCAGTCACGTAAGTTCATGTCTTATGAGAAGTCATTTTTCTGGCCAAATATCTTCAAGAACACATAAAACAAATACCATTAAGTCACATACATTGAAAGGAATTTTTTGGGAGGGGAGGATTAATAGTTTACAATAAATATAGTTCTTGATGCATGTGATTATTTTCTCAATTTTTTGGAAAAAAAAAATCTCATCCCCAGCCCAGATCCTCCTCCACCATCAAGCACCAGGACATGAAAGCCACCCCGAGAGTCCTTTACTTGGTGTGATATACCAAACCCAGTGCAAGTTCTACTTTGTGTTTCCCCTTCTATTCTTATTTCTCAACTTCTGACCGTGAGTGAGATGATTCCGTAATCATCCTTCTCTTTCTGGCTTTCCTCATTTAACTTGATCATCCAAAATGAGGTGAAGAAGGTGAACTCATCATTTTTAATAGCTGAGTAGTATTCCATTATATATACCATAATTTACTCAACCACTCATCTTTTGTTGGACACCTGAGTTGCTTCCAGGTTTTAGCTATTAACAAATTGCTCTGCTATGAATGTAGGTATACACAGTTATTTTTGGATGAGTATGTTTGATTCCTTGGGACATTACCCCAGGAGAGGATTTGCTGGGCCATAGGGTAGGTTAATTTCTAGCCTTCTTAGAGTTCTTCAGACTACTCTCCTTAGGGGCTGGAACAATGTAGATGAAAGGAGGATTTAAAGACAAAGAAAATGCATTTTTACTTTATAAACTGAATTCACTTTCACCAGCTCACATGATGTTGTAACAGATGACACTCATGAAGCATTTTTTTTCTTTATTAGTTATTTAATAGTGGTTTACAAGACTAGAAGGTTACAGTGTGTATCTGGTACTTGAACCACTTCCAAAGTTCTGTGCCCCTAACCTCCCAATAATAATCACCATAGCTCTCACAAAATCTTAGAGGCAGTTTGGCTAATTCTTCCGAGTTTTCACTCTTCTTTTTTTCTTTTCTTTTTTTTAAACACTTTTTTCAATATTTATTTATTCCCCTATTGTTATCCTTATGTTTGATTGTTGTAGTTATTGTTGTTGTTGATGTCATTGTTGTTGGATAGGACAGAGAGAAATGGAGATCAGAAGGGAAGACAGAGAGGGGGAGATAAAGATAGACACCTGCAGACCTGTTTCACCGCCTGCCTGTGAAGCAACTCCCCTGCAGGTGGTGAGCCGGGGATTCAAACCGGGATCCTTACGTTGGTCCTACAATGTTTTCTAAATATTCCATTCAATAGTTCTCTTTCACGTTTTTACTTACTTGTGATGAATACTTTTTACCACCCATCAGCATTTCTCCTAAAAAATGTTAACATCAACCAATAATAGAACTCTTACTCTTTCCAACCAACTAATTTCTATTAAAATCTTCATTTTGTCACTTGTTTTTATTACACCTTTTCTTTATAACACTGTGTAGACAGACCATTTTTATTGCAAAAGTGCTAAATGGGGAAAAAAAAAAACTATTGACTTGGTGCTTTTTCTTGTTTCTCTACTGTCAACAAGAATTAATGTTACTATTGAAATAATATAGTTTTGATTCTGGTTTGGGTTGCTAAGGACTAAAGCTAACATGCAAATCAATAGAAAATTAAAGAGCTATGATTCCCACAAACCATAATCTGAGATAAACACCATATGACTCAGTAAATCTAAGGAAATGTCTCTTAAAATTCTAATGCCAACTTGCAGTGCCAGGCAAGGACCAAAAGTTTCAGGCTCATGAGCAAAGAAAAGCTACATGTCTTTGAAATCCAGAAAAAGTTAGTCTTATCAAAAAAAAATTTTGTTTTCACACAATTTTCATTTATACTACGTGTTGTAACAAATTTATGATTTATTTTCCTAAGAAGAAACAAACCAGAAATGTTCATTTCCAGTCTTTGTAAAAATAAAAAATGTACAAAGAAAAAGTTACATTCAAATTTTATCTAAGAACGTTTATGCTAAAGTAAATGACAGGAGTTTCAATGCCATGCTAAAGTAACTCTTTTGCACCAAAGCAAAGGAGTCTGTGGAAGAAGGGCAGGTTACGGAGAGGGGAGAAGAGGACTTACATGTCATTGTACATGATGGATAAAGACCTGAGTTAGAGGTAAGAGTGTTTTTCAGATACCTATCATGGCTAGATGAGTAATTATACCCATCTGCCAACATCTGTAATGTAAACCATTAACCTCTTAATAAAAATAAAAGAAAGAAAAGTAGAGCAATAAAAACACAATTTTTGAAAGACTTTTCAAAATATTATAGTATATAATGACCCAAATGCTTATAAGAAAAAGAGATTCCACAGGCTAACTTGCCAAATAAATATAGTTATACCATAATAATTAATTTTTTATAGACTGAAACTATCATATAAAAATTTAAAGCATTATGAATATACATTGACTATTATTATCATTTATGATTAGAAATAAACCTGTGAATAGTTTCAGCGGTCAAATTGAAAATAACATCATAAAGTAGTTAAGAGATTATCACTTCCAACCACAAGTAGTAGGAATCAACTGATTCCCTTACCTGAAACTATTGGTCTCCCTCTTTCTGGTCTCACTCAACATGACCACGATGTTGCAAAGGAGATGACCTCATCATTTTTAGCAGCCAGAGAGCACTCCATTGTGTATAGGTACCACAGCTTCCTTAGTCATTCTCCTATTAGCCATTGGGCACTGGGGTTGCCTCCAAGTTAGGGCTATTATAAACTGTCCCACTACAAACATTGGTGTGCATCTTTTTGGATAGGTGTTTTTGTTTTCTCTGGGTAAATCCTTAGGAGAGAGATTGCTGGGTCGTGAGGTAGGTCCATTTCTAGAATTCTGATGAATCTCCACAGACTGTTTTCTATAGGGTTGGGCCAGTTTACATCCCCACCAGGAGAATTACTTGCTCCCCACAGCCTCCCCAGTAATTGTTGTTTCTGTCTTTACTAATTCTCATAGATGTAAAGTGGTATCTCGTTGTTGTTTTTCTTTATATTTCCCTGATCATCATTGACTTTGAGCATTTTTTCATGTCTGTTGGCCCTTTGGATCTCTTCTTTGGAGAAGATTCTGCCAATGTCTTCTCTGTCCCCCCCCCCCCCACACACACACCATTTTTTAGGTGGGGTTGTTTTTCTTTTTATTTATTATTTTTTTAAGTTTTGTTTAATTTTTCCCCCTTTTGTTGCCCTTGTTGTTTATCATCATTGTTGTTATTGTTGTTATTACCTTCGTTGTGGGATAGGACAGAGAGGAATGGAGAGAGGAGGGGAAGACAGACAGGAGGAGAGAAAGATAAGACACTTGCAGATGGGCTTCACCGCCTGTGAAGTGACTCCCCTGCAGGTGGGGGAAACCCGGGATAGAACCAGGATCCTTACACTGACCCTTGGGCTTTGCGCCATGTGCGCTTAACCCGCTGTGCCACTGCCCGGCTCCCTGGGGTTGTTTTTTTACTATTGAGTTTGATGAGTTCGGTGTGTAGTTTGGTTATCAGTCCTCTGCTGACACATAAAGATTTTTCTCCCATTTCACGGTGGTGATTCCCTTTGCCATGAAGAAGTTTTTCAGTTTGATATAGTCCATTGGTCTGTTTTACTTTCGGAAAACTAGTTTTGAAGAACTGACTCTCAGACAAGATTTGAGAAACAACTTCTCCTGCTTGATGGTGTTCAGAGAATTTTATCGATCATGGCACAGAGGCAGGAGGAACACATGCAGGTACCAGAAGGCTCCCTGAGTCCATGACACTCAACTGAAAGTCTGGAGAGACAGCAGCAACCAATTCAAAAGACAAAGGACTAACTAGGTGTTACAGGTTCAAGAAGTGATAAAATCAAATCCATACCTGTAGAAACTAGCATGACACAAAAAGGATCAGAAAATTATCTTCATGAACAAAGCATAGGTAAGCCATGGGGTTCCAGTCAACTCTAATAATTAATGATAAATTGGTAATGCAGAATAAAAGATAAGGGAGGATACATCACATATCTAATATGTGACACAACAATTCAGCTCAAAGGGACTTCATTAAAGATATGTGAATTTACATCCAGAGAAACACAATGTTACAAGAATATTGATAATAACTTTATTCTTAATATTTAAATACTCCAAACACTAATTAAGAGATTGTTGGGTCCGGTTATCCAAGGAAGAGATGAGAGTGATGCAAAAACACAATCTTTATTGCTAGCCAGGCTAGGGTCGAGACCGTGCATGGACACAGACACAGCTGCTCCAGGTGCTCGACCATGAACCCTAGCACTACAGGGTATATATTAGGTAAGCTTAGCGTGACAAGTTCAGCCTTGCGGTTCTCTTCTTTACACACCTGGGGGGAAACGTGGGGGAAATGCTTAATAGTCTGTAGCTCTCCGGAGATGCCTTTCTTAATGCTCAGCTTATCTTTGTTCCTGTTGACTCATGGTCATGGGTTCAATTTCCAATAACCATCCTGAATTCTGGAACTTGTTTTTCTCGAAACTGAGGCCTATCTTATTTCTGAAGCTTTTGGAGCCTGTCATAGAGTCACTGCAGTCTGCATCCTTCAAGATGAATGAGTAAAAAAATGTAGTATTTTCCTTTAATATATTGCATGGATAAAGGGGGGATCTACTTAAATGAGTAGCATCATTGAACTTTTTAAATTAATTTATTCTTTTATTATTGGATAGAGACAGAGAACTTGAGAAGGGAGGGAGAGATAGAGAAAGAGATAGATACAACTGCAGCCCAGGGGCAGAGTCAAGATGGGGACTCAGAGAGAACTCATGGGCTGAGCTCTCCAAGGAGGCTGCTTCAAAACTGGGAAGTTCTGGTAAGTGTAGGAATTCTGGGTCAGTAGTGGGATAGGCGTGCACTGACTGACAGGAAATAAAAAGAGTCCTAGAATTCATATTTTGGCTGGCAAACAGAGGCTGAAAAGGGACAAAGGAAACAGGGAGAAAGGCTGGGAGTTTTCTGTTTTGCTAGTTCCCATCCCCCACACTGGCTACTCCTGGTAGGACTCCTGTGGAGGGAATTTCTTTAGAAAGATTCCTGGATCAGCAGAGATGTCTTTCAAATGTGTGTTATTCCAAAGACACTGAAGGTAGCAGGAACTCTATCTGAGTGACAGAATATCTGACCAATCAGGGCCTCAGTCTTGCCTGGGGTAAGGTACCTATGTTCTGCTAACACTTTGCCTGATAATTACCTCTTATAGTTGCTTATTTTTAGCTTGGTCTAGGAAAGAGAGGAAGCTGTGTGCAGCCAATCTGTACTGGTTCAATCTGCAGACTGACTGTTAGGGAATTGTATTCAACTTCATTCTATTATCATTATTACTTGTGCTTTTCTCTTTTCCCCCTCATCAACTTGAGCAAAAGTAACCACTGCTGCTTCTTCCATTGATAGGTGACTGGGTGGGCTACGCATTCTGGGAAGGACTACCCCCCTCCTTTTCTCTACTTCTCTTTTTCTTTCCTTAAAGCTGATGTGAAAAATCTCTTTCCTTTCACTGCTTATTCTTTTCTCTCTTTTTTGTTCACTGGCACTAGTTTGTGAATTATCTTATAGAAGAAGTCTGACTGAGAGTAGATTCTTTCTTTGTCTCTCTCTGTCTCTCCCATTGTGTCTCTCTCCGCTTTCCTTCTCTCTCTCTTCCCACTACCCTAGAATTTATAGTTGACAGCTTATCTTTGTACTTATCCTTATTTTTCCTTCCTTCCTTTCCTTTCTATTTTTTCTTTTCCTTTTTCTTTCCTTTAGTATTGTTGGTTTTTGTTTTTTGAGTGGAGGTGTTGCTTGACTATCTGGTTTTAGTTCAACTGCTTCAATCAGCTGCTAGTGACTTCTTCTGAGAGACAACTGCAGCTCAAACTTCACCATTCGTGAAGCTTTCTTCCTACAGGTGGAGATCAGGGGCTTGAACCCGGACCTTTGCACACTTAATGTGTGCACTTTACCAGGTACACCACCGCCTGGCCCCTCTCATCATTCTTAGAAACATGATGATCAAAAGAAGCCAAACACAAAAGAGCATAGATTGTATGATTTCACCTACAAGAGGCAAAATTAATGGTAGAAATGTGTAATTGTCTGGGGTTGAAGACACAGATGGCTGACTGAAAATGGGAGAGGAGAGAAATTTCTGGGGTTATGGGAACATTACACACTTTAATTCAGATGGTGGTTACACAGATACATGCATTCTTCAACACTCACTGAACTGTGCACTTAAGCATGCACACTTTATAAACCTGTAAAGAACTTGAGAGTAGTCCGAGTGTAAAGACAACAAGTGAATGATGCTTGATAAAGCTAATTTTGAAGAAAATAAAAAACCTTCCTCTGGATAAAACATCTATGCTGGGGACTGGGCGGTTGTGCACCAGGTTAAGCACACACAGTATGAAGCGCAAGGATCCTGGTTCAAGTCCCTGCCTAACCCCCCCTTGGCTCCCCACCTGGAGGGGATAATCACTTCACAAATGATGAAGCAGGTCTTCAGTTATCTCTATCTTTCTCTTTCTGTTTCCCTCTCTATCTACCCCTACTCTCAATTTCTCTCTGTCCTATCCAAAAAAAAAAAAAGAAAGAACATTTTGCTAAGTTCTAATTCATTAACTGCCTAGCATTTTAACCTCCCCAAGCTGTACTGTCATAGTGTGTAAAACAAAGCATTTACAATCAGTGATTTTGCAAGTGTCCATCCATTTGAGCTGTTTTTGAACAGTTTTAGGTGTTCAAATTAACTGAAGTAAAGACTAGTCCACACTTTTCTTGTATCTGCGTTATCTCTGATCTTCTACATAGATAACTTTTTGTGCAAATATACAACTGCAGAAATGTATGAGCAAACACGTATGTGCATATTATACAAACAGACACACATACAGAGTTTTAAAAAAACCAATTGCTTTTTTGACACCCTACATTATTGCTATTCTTATTTTAATATATAGCCAAATATTATTTGTTTAAGATTTGTTACCAGAGTATTAAGTATTACCAGGGTACCACTCAGCTCTGGTATATGCAGTGCCAGAGGCTGAATCTGGGCTGTGCTGTATTGCTGACCCACCTCCAAGATTTAATATATACAGACATATAACTGTATAGATGTATTGATACACACACACACATATATATATATATATATACATATATATATGCCTCCAGGGTTATTGCTGGAACTCTATGTCTGCACAACTTCACTGCCCCCAGGGCAAATATTTTTAGAGAGGAAGTGAGAGAGGGAGGGAGGGAGAGAGAGAGAAAGGGAGAGACTGAGAGTAGAGAAACCTACAGTGCTGATTGATCACTCTTGGAAACTTCTCCCTTACAGATACTGACCAAGGCTTTGAACCCAGGTCCTGGATCCATAACAATATGTTCACACTACTTGATGAGCCATCACCCAGCACCTCCAAAATATGTTGAAATTTTATACTTTCAAGATTGACATGATAATGAGTGATCTCTGCTGCTGCTGTAAGTTAGGAAGGGCTCACCATTGCTACGTATGTAAGAACACTGGGTTTCTTTTATATCCCTGGGCTGGGAAGTCAGCATAATGGTTATGCAAAAGATTCTCATGCCTGAGGCTCTGAGGTCCCAGGTCAGATTCCCAGCACCACCATAAGCCAAAGCTGAGCAGTGCTCTGGTCTTTTTCTCTGTATCTCTCATTAATATAAAATAAGCAAAATATTTAAATATATATATATATCCTTATGAGTACAGATGATAACCTAATTTCTGCAGGCCAGTCTTCTTGAAGAATCCTGCTTCTCAGAACAAGACAAATGCTAGAGGGAGGGAGGCAGACATCACATACCACCATGGCTTTTACAGAATCCCAAGAAACATCTTGCAAGTTTCCTTCTTATACATAGATACTGATTGTCTTTACCACCACCACTGGACATTCATTAATCGAATTATTCCTAGACATCAGAATGAAGTAAATCCTGAAACATCAGAGCAGGAATCTCCGTGCCCTTCCCCCCCTCACCCAACTTCCCCTTCTAAGAACCACTTACCTCTTCTACCAGTAGATGTATTGAATGGAAATCTCTGGAAAGAAAGACACCTAGATCTGTTCTTAGAGTATAGGTCTCCTTCACCCAGCTCCACACACAAAGATTCTTAGAACCAGGCAGGTCTGAGAAACAGAGACATAATAGAAGAAATGATCACATCTATTTCAGCCTCAACAGATCACTTCTCAGAGACACCTGGCAAATCTAGTGGACTTAGAGTTGGAGTGCTCCCTTTCTTGAAAGTTTTGGGGGTAGAGAGAAGAAAGTAGATGGTAAATTATAAGAAGACAGAAGATGGTGGGTGGGGAGGGAGGGTCATGTGTGAGACCACATGGTGTTGTTTTACATTACAAATAAGGAAGGCTATGGAGGAGACCCATTGTTGATAAGCAGTTACCCCCAAGCTGGACTGATATTCCAACCTAGACCTTGAAAATCAAAATAAATTACAGGTTTTCTCATGGAAAATGAGAATGTAAGAATGTAGTCAGAATGTAAGCAAATATGCTGGCAGACTTTGGGTGCTGATTTGCTAGCCAAGTATTTGAGTTACTCCTAACAACTTAGAGTCAGTTACAGACTGGGCAACAGGTTCAAAAGAAGCTCATTCAAAACATCATTTGCTCAACCTTCCTTCTTTAAAACAAAAGTCACTTAATTGAGAGAAAAATGCTTACTTACAAGACTGTTGTCACAGAGATGGGTACAGTTTCCCATTTCCCCAAAGAAAGTGTCAACACACCTAATTTTCTTTTTTTGTTTTGTTTTGTTAGTGATTTAATGTTGATTTACAAAATCACATGTCAACAGGTTAACATATCAACATCCCATACCTTTCTCACCACCTGAGTTTTGAATCCCCAGTCCCCCCATTTCAAACCACTACAGTTCTCCCAAGGTTGCAGACATGGCTTAACTATTATTGCTACAACTACCTGTCCATAGTTGTCCCCTTTTTTTTCCAGGTCCTACCATCTCTTCCCCTCCAAGCCATTCATAGTCCTATTACTGCACCCAAATGTCCCTCCCTTTTTTCTCCTCTCTCTGTGGGTCCAGATGGAGCTGGAGTTCAGAGCCCTCTTATCCTCTTTCTCATATTGCTTACTTCTCCCTAATTGGGAATATGGATCAAAATTGTTTTGGAGGTGGCAGAAGGAAGGAGTTCTGATTTCTGTAATTGCTTCTCTGCTGACTTGGAAACACACTTAATTTTCCACCAAATAGTCATCTTCCTCCACTATTGTCACTGGGTTCCTAACCCCTCACACTCCTATGATTTTGTAAACCACTGTTAAGTTGCTAATAATAAAAATTACAAACAAAATCATAAAAAAAAAAAAATCTGTTCTCAGAAAATGGGAAATTGCTAGAAAGCACTGAGTCCAAAGTAAATAAGATATGCCTCTCTGGGGCACCTCAGAAGGATAAGTACACAGAAACTCTGAAACTAACACAGGAACTTTTGACGACAGGCCAGACTCTCCTTCCTGACTTACAAATGAACTGTTTCCAAGCAGCCAGTTGGTCTAATCCCAGGAAGACTTCAAAACTATCATACTAGAAAATGTAGACAATATTCAAAATATTATCTGTGGAATCAGCCCTGGCTTCTTTTATTATGAATAAGTTCTGGAAATCCTTTAGCCAATGTGTTAGTAACATTCTTTTTCTAAATATCTAGAAGAGTTGAATTTTTCCTCCTTCTGTAATTGTTGGTTGCTCAGTCAGAATTCTCTAATTTAATAATTTCTAAACATAGCTGACTTATGTTCTTTTTAAAAAATTGCATATTCCAAAAAAAATTGCATATTTCAAGCCCTACCCTAATTCTATAGTCTGGGATCTAAGGTTATATGTAGTTAAAAAAAAAAAAAACTCTCTCTCTCTCTCTCTATCTATCTATCTCTGTTTCAGAGAGAAAGATACCACAGACCTGGTACTACAGCACCATTCTGTAGTGCCTGGCTCAATTCCAGGCCATGTTCATGGCAAGTATGTGCCTTACTGGGTCAGTTATCTTCAGGTACCTGTTGTATGCTTTATATTGGGTTGTTCTAGCTCTCCCCCTGCCAAGAAAATTGGTTCAGTCCTGCTAGTTTCGTGGGCCCGCTTGTCCCCGCCCCAAGGAACCCCGAGAGAGTTCCAGAGTTTGAGAGTTCGAGAGTACTTGGCGCCACCACGGGGGAAAGAGGCAGCAGAGTTCTGTTTGGTTATTAGTTTGGTTTAGTTTATAAATCGTTGTTCCTGAATAAAGAAATACAGCTTCCCTGCCCAGCCATATGTCTCTGGTCGTCTCTGTTACCCACCCGTGAAGCTAGCCTGGCCAGCTGGAGCCTCCGAATTTTAACAACAGGTGCCCATAAAACTTTCCTGCCTCAGGTGGAGCATAGAGTATGTTGTCCAGCCTCCCTTCGGAGGATGGAACAGTCTCTACCATTGTTGATCCAAGTTGAGGGCAAGGTACTATGGGGGCTCCCAAAGGGGTCTATTTTGTTGTTCCTGATAGAGATGACCGGTAACAATGGAGAGAGGGATTTATTTGAGTTCTAGGCCCATCAAGTCTGTTTGGGAATTTCAGGACTCCCCAATTAGGGCCCCAGCTGATGGGGTGCCATGATAGTGACTAAAGAGTCATCGTTAAAGTATGCCAGTCTCTTGCTCTTATTAAGCTTTTACGGTCCTTGCTTTGATAAGGTTAGTTTTGGAGTAAGAGAACTGTAATAGGAAGTAGGTGAGGAGGGTATCTAAGTCTAAGTGGACTCTATTTCATTATGAACTTCATACTGACTCACTAAAGACTATTATGTATTTTTGTTTTCAGGTATATATTTTGCCCTAATTTATGGATACATGTTATGTCTTGGAGCTCCGCTTACCCAGAGCCCTTCCCCACTAGGGAAAGAGAGAGACAGGCTGGGAGTATGGACTGACCTGTCAATGCCCATGTTCAGCAGGGAAGCAATTACAGAAGCCAGACCTTCAGCCTTCTGCATCCCACAATGATATTGGGTCCATACTTCCAGAGGGTTAAAGAATAGGAAAGCTATCAGGAAAGGGGATGAGATATGGAGTTCTGGTGGTGGGAATTGTGTGAAGTTGTGCCCCTCTTTCCTATGGTTTTGTCAATGTTTCCTTTTTATAAATAAAAAATTTTAAAAATAAATTCATTATCTAATAAAAAAAAAAACTTTCCTACCTGAAAAAATTTAAGTGACATTTCAGTTGTTCTACATAAAAGTTATGCCAAGCAAGGAATCAGAAAAAAAAAAAATAAATATATATATATATATATATATATATATATATATATATAAAGCTGTGCATCTTTAAGGTATAGCAAATTACATTAAACTAAAATATATCATGTCCATTTGACAAATTCAACATTAAATTTTTTCTAAATAGATCTACTGATTGATTAGTAAAAGTGATGGTTTTGTAGTGTTTTTTAATTTTTTTATATTTATTTACTTATTTTGCCTTTTGTTGCCCTGTTTTTTTCTTTCGTTGTTGTAGTTATTATTGTTGTTGTTATTGATGTCATCGTTGTTAGGACAGAGAGAAATGGAGAGAGGAGGGGAAGACAGAGAGGGGGAGAGAAAGATAGACACCTGCAGACCTGCTTCACTGCCTGTGAAGCAACTCCCCTCCCTGCAGGTGGGGAGCCAGGGGGTTCAAACTGGGATCCTTACTCCGGTCCTTGCACTTTGCACCACCTGTGCTTGACCCGCTGCACCATTGCCCGACTCCCAGTCTTGTAGTTTTTATGTCCACAAAGCAGGGATACAATTTCCACCATTAATTTTTTTATCAAATAGATCAAGAACTAAAAAAACATTTGTAAAGGACCCTAGACATAAACTTTTAAATACTACAGTTTTTTCATCAGTCACAGTCCCCTTGTCCACATACAATGAACCAACGTATCAAGCTCTTCTCAACAATATTTTATTTATTCACATCATTTCCATTATCATTGGCAGGTTAAGGAGAAAACAGACTCTAGTACACATATGAATCATGGAATATATGCAGTAACGTTTTGGAATACTAGAGAATGAACTACATACAAATCAAAGTGGGCCGCTTACTCAGACCACTTACCAGAGTTTTACACTGAAGTTTGAGAGAAGGTTGGATGACCCAGAAAGTAAACTGAATAGCAGGCTCATTAATAGAATCTCTACAATATTCCTGTAAGAAAATATTATACAGTACAATATTACTGGAAGAAAGACTCAGCAATCCCACTCCTAGGATAGCCAAAAAATGTTTATCTGAAAATGTTGTGTGCACCTATGCTCTTTGCAGAACTATTAACAATAACTAAGAATTGCAAACAACCCAAGGGTCTGTTTACAGGTAAATGGATAAACTTGAGGTATATCTACACAATGGAATGCAGTTCAGCTATGAAAAATTTGAAATCCTACATTCCACTACAGTGTGGATGTGACTAGAAGAAATCACACTATGTGAAATAAGCCAGAGGAGGTCAATGATCTCACTTATATCTGGGGTATAAAGAAAAAAGTAAGGGGCCTGGTGGTGGTAAGCCAAGTTAAGCACACATAGTACTATTCACAAGGACCCAGGTTCAAGCCCCTACCCCCCCCCCGCTCCCCACTTGCAGGGGGGGGGGGAAGCAAACCTGCAGGTGTCTGTTCTCTCTCCCTCTCTATCTCCCCTTCTCCCTCTCAATTTCTTTCTGGCCTACCAAATAAAATGGGGGGAAAAATGGTCACCAGGAGTGTAGATTTGTAGTGCCAGCATTGAGCACCAGCAATAACCCTGGAGACAAAAAAAAAAAGTGAGGGGTCTGACAATATGAAACACAAACCAACTTTTCTTTGTTTGCTTTTGGCTTTTTTTGTTTGTTTGTTTGTTTGTTTGTTTTACCACAGCACTGCTCAGCTCTGATATATGGCATTGTGGTGGGTTGAATCTGAAACCTCACAGCCTCTGCCATAGGGGACTTCTTTCATAACTATTATACTGTCTCTTCTACATTCATAAACAAACTCTTGGGGCAGATAGCATAATGGTTATGCAAAGAGACTTTCATGCCTGAGGCTCCAAAGCCCCAGATTCAATCCTTTGCACCACCACAAGCCAGTGCTAAACACTGCTCTGGTTAAAAAAAAAAAAAAAAAAATACTGGGGAGTTGGGTGGTAGCACAGTGGGTTAAGTGCAGGTGGTGCAAAGCACAAGGACTGGCATAAGAATCCCGGTTCAAGCCCCCGACTCCCCACCTGCAGGGGAGTCGCTTCATAAGTGGTGAAGCAGGTCTGCAGGTGTCTTTCTTTCTCTCCTCCTCTCTGTCTTCCCTGTCTTCCCCTCCTCTCTCCATTTCTCTCTGTCCTATCTAACAGCGACAACATTAATGACAACAATTATAGTAACTACAACAACAAAACAACAAGGGCAACAAAAGGAAATAAGTATTTTTTTTAAAGTATTAAAAAAAATTTTATGTCTATGCTATAACTGAAGATTTGGGACTAAGGGGCAGGGGCAAGGGCCACAACAGTCCATGATGGAGGGAGACAGGCATTCCAGTGGTGGACAAGGTATGCTAACTTGTATTTTAAAAAATTGTACTCCTAAAATGTAAACAACTTTGTAAAAACAATTTACTTAATTTTTTAAAATAATTATATATATATAGATGATTAGGATGATTACCTAAGCTTTCAAAATTCTAGCCTTAACCAGGGCATCTCAAACTGAATTTGCATATAGACTTCTTAAGAGCTTTGTTTGAATTCGGATTCTGAATCCATATATATGGGGCAAAGAATTTCGAACGAACCACTTCTTAGCTTGCTGAGTAGGGAGACTCTATATGAAATCTTTATGTCATATACAGTTTTTGATGAGTATTAAAAGTGGGGGTCAGCTGTGGTAGCACAATTTGTACTTGACAGTAGACATGCATTCATTCTAATATATTTTTTAGTCTTATTTAAAAATTAAGTAACTTCTTTTAAACAGAAGAATTTATTAACCAATCATTCTCAATAATGGTATAAGAACTTTTCATTTTCTCCAATAATTTTCTGGACTACAGTTTCCATTTAGTAGAAAGAGGTTTTAAGGAACAGGATCAGAATGGCCCCAGTATGGTTACGTAGCCCCCGTGTCCACCTGGTCGATTCCAAATTATATTCCTCCATGAGGATCATTTCTGGAACCATCCGTTCCACCCCGGTTCCATGGCTGCCAGTTCTTAGCAACATCGCCCCGAAAGATATTCGTCGGGATGCAGCATCATCTAAGTTCATTTCCCACGTCTACGCTTGACCGGACCTGCCAATATACGCGGATATCTTCGCCCACCCTGTCCAACGCTTGACGTCACCCAATCTGGTCCCCTATGCCTACACTGAACTTCTCTGTTCCAGTCTCTTGGAAACAGAGCTGGCAGTCAGCTGAGGTAAAGAACAAACACCTCATCACAGACCCCTGCAAGCATCAACCCGGCTTTGACCTAGCACGTTATGATTGGGCTCTCCTCAATCGCTATCGAATAGGCCATGGGCGGTGTGCTGCTATGTTCCACCGCTGGGGAGCCAGAGACGACCCGAACTTCCCCTGCGGCTACAGACAGACTATGACCCACATAGTCAATGACTGCCACTTCTACAGATTCAAAGGAGGTCTCGAAACTTTACATCAGGCTCAACCTGATGCTGTTGACTGGCTACGAAAGAAGGGCAAACGCTAGAAGAAGGAGGAGGAGGAGGAGGAGGAGCAGGAGGAGGAGGAGGAGGAGAAGAAGGAGAAGGAGAAGAAGAAGAAGAAGAAGAAGAAGAAGAAGAAGAAGAAGAAGAAGAAGAAGAAGAAGAAGAAGAGGAAGAATGGTACTTTCTTTCACAATGCTCATGTCAACAGTATGAGTTCTCTTTCTCTGTCCCTGCAGTAAAGTGGAAATTGAGCTATTTGCTCTCTTTACTTTTGGCTTAAAGGAAAAGAAAGCATACTTACAAAAGAATGTCATCAGGATATGTTCTTCTTTCTCTTCTCATATTTATGGAGTTTGAGATTAACAGTCAGGATAGCTAACACAAGGCCAAAATCGATGACTTTTTGGTGGTAGAAAGCTCATTGATGGGTTATTAGGAAAGAATGCAGTACAGTTTCACAGTGGAAGAAGGAAAGTAGAAACATATTTTCTCTTGCTACAGGTGGTTTATTTAATTGTCAAACCATCACAAGAGAAAGGGTTAGTAACAGACTCACTTCTTCCCACTGTTATGATTCATACATGATTGGCCTTGATTTAACTCATTCTTCACAAGCCAGCACACTATTGAAACATCAGCAACAGACTCTATCTAATCCAGGGCACATGTCAGTTGGACTTATAGATAATATTATCATAATGGCACTGTCTTGAAGCCTAAAAGAAAGCAAATCCACATGCAGAGGAGAGGTTGGTTTCTTCAGAGGTTATAAATCCAACCCTTAATGGCCTAATGTTTCCTGGTATTAGTACCAGTGGCCTTGTAGGGCAAGTCAATTGTTCTGAGTTCTTCAGTCACAAGTTCAATGCTTCCCCTTTAAAGGATGCTAATACTGAGCAGCACCCACTAAGGAGAGTGTAAAATCATACTTAAGTGGAAAATATAACTCTAAAAGCACACCAATCACTTCTCTTAGTATATTTACCTTCAAGTATGTGACAAGATTTTTAGGGTATAGAAGAGACAGAACAGGAAAGCTACAAAATGTGCTATTATTGGGGGAGCATAATGGAAAAAAAGAAAAAAAGATCCATACAATATGTGCTTCTGTAAGAAGTCTAGCAATGGGGAGTTGGGTGGTCGGTTGTACAGCAGGTTAAGCACATGGCAGGAAGCACAAGGACTGGCTTAAGTATCCTGGTTCACCCCACCTTCCCCCTCCCCACTGCAGGGGTGTAGCTTCACAAGCGGTGAAGCAGGTCTGCAGGCGTCTTTCTGTTCCCTTCCTCTCTCGATTTTTCTCTGTCCTATCCAACAACAACAATGTCAATAACAATAACCACAACAACGATTAAAACAACAAGGGCAACAAAAAGGGAAAAAATAGCCTCCAGCAGCAGTGGATTCGTGGTGCAGGCACCAAGCCCCAGCAATAATCCTGGAGGCAATAAATAAATAAATAAAAGAAGTTCAGCACTACTTTAATTTTTCCTCCCTCAGAGAACTGTCAGCTGGCTGTTCCCCCAATCCAGGAAAATGTTAGGGTGGTAACAGGAATTGCCTACTGTGACGCTCTGAACCACCAACTTCCTGCACCAGGACAAATGGAAAGGACTTCAGTTATCTCAGGGTTGGGGTGTCAGCCACAGAACCTTTGTAATTGTTCATAGTTTCCCATTCAGGAACTCCTCCCCAACTACCGCCCTCAGCGTCACCACCATTCTGAATCATGCAAATGAGGATGTCATATCCTCTGACTCAGGAGGCTCTCTTTCACTGAAAGGTATTTTAAGAACTGCAAGGAGATTAGACATTCTCCCAGTTGTTAAAGTGTTGAGTGTCATTTGTTGTATCCAGTCTGGTATTAGGTCTATGAGCTCCGGCCTCAAGTTAGGAAGGAAATGGACCTAGGGTTTCTAGTGGGGTCTATGTTAACCTTGAGTTTTACTGCATTTATTTGTTTGATTCTAATAAAAGTTGTAGAGACAATAATTGTCCTTTGGTTGATAAACAGATGTTTGCCAGTATACCTCTTGGTCAGTTGTAGATGACAGTGTTTCTTCTGAAGATTATCAAGGGGTGACAATAATGCTGGTGCTGTCAGAAGAAATTAGGAGATAAATATTATTTTCTTTTGTGTAGTTAGTTGAGTACATAAAGTGTTTGAGGCAAGTGAAGTAGTAGGTATGAGTGTGACTAGGCATAAGCAGTAAATATTTGATCAGACAATATATGGTGCTTTCTGTAGGCCTTTTGACTTTGCTTGCCGAACTTATTAGATCTAAGTCTAATTACAGAGGACTATTAAGCACTTTTAGCTTGAAGTATACAGTTGCCCCTAATTTATAAATACATGTATACATCACAGTGCTAGGCCCTAGACTATATTTAGGGTCTGTAACTTTTCTAGAAACTGCATCATTTGAAATAGAACTAGGTAGTCCCATTCGTTAGGAAAAGCCTTACCAGACGATTGGAGTTAGGAGGTTGACCACTCAGGCTTGGCATCGCTGGATACAATCCAAAGGGAAGAGGTAGTGGCAGCATAACATGGCACAGTGACAATAGTTGAATTCATTTAGTTGAGGTCATCAGAAGCAGTGTAACAGGGTAGGGGATCAAGAGAGGATGCATCAAGAAATACAGCAGCGGCCAGGTGGTAGCTTGCAGATTAAGCAAGTGCACATGGAGCAAAGCGTAAGGACTGGCTCAAGGATTCCAGTTTGAGTCCCCAGGCTCCCCACCTGTAGGGGGGGTCACTTCCCAAGCAGTGAAGCAGGTCTGCAGGTGTCTGTCTTTCTCTCCCCCTCTCTGTCTTCCCCTCCTCTCTCCGTTTCTCTCTGTCCTATCCAACAATAATGACAGCAATAACAACAACAATAATAACAACAGTGATAACAAGGGCAACAAAAATGGGAAAAATGGCCTCCAGGAGCAGTGGATTTGTAGTGTGGGCACTGAGCCCTAGTGATAACCCTGGAGGCAAAAAAAAAAAAAAAAGAAAAGATAAGAAAAGAAAAGAAAAGAAAAGAAATACAGCAAAGTCCCAGAGGTTCCAGGACTAAGAAAAATACAGATTTTGAAGAGAATGGGGAAGTTTCCTTGCAGTCTTAAAATTTAAGAAGGTAAAGGAAAAAGTATTATTATAACCAACTTACTTAGGAGTTTGGTTTAATTTGCAAATCCTACAGTTAGTTAGGATTTACTGTACTATATTTTACCTCACCATGATTTATGTCATTTAATGGTATCTACAAATAAGTATATCTTAGATTTAAAAAGACTAATAGATTCTGCATTATCTAGTCTAAATTTGTAAGGAACTTAGTATATGGGGGGAAAAAACACTTCTTTTTTCTTTTAGAAATGCTTTAACTAAGCCCAGTTTTAGTATTCAATCAGTTTATAATTTTGAAACATTAAATGCTTAGACTAAATGAATATATACTCAGAACTGAAATCTAGGCATTTAAAGAACTTGAAATATTTACTCTATTTTTCCCTGACATATTAAGACAAAGTCTAACTTCATCATATAAAGAAGGAACTGGATAAGGGCAGGAGACTGGCTCACTTAATGATGACCTTTTTGGTCAACACCAGGCCGACCCATCATCTGAGGCCCTAGTCAGGGAACCCTTGGGACAATACAGGATAAGACCTCCAATAGATTACTCTCTCCACTATCATTGGACACTCAGGAACGTCATCATAAAATCTCTTCTGGGCCTCTCCAGGACCTTGCCCTCTATAGAGCAGTAACGGGAGAGACTTCCCCACTATCTGAAGGGAGGCTGGGTCATCCTACTCCACCACTCGATGAAGATTGATCCTGAAATGAGTGCAGCCTAGAGTGTTCCCTGAAGGCACTACAGGCTCAAACTGGCAGGGACTCAGAGGTTACACAGGCTTCTGTGCTAAGTGTAAATGGTCCTGGGTCAGACCTATGGGGTAAACAGCTCATTGTATTTTTATACTTTCTCAGGTTTGGGAGCTACTCTCTGGCCTGATCTAGCTTTCTAGTTCTATTCTCAATGCAGACATCATCTTCCCAGACAATATTTTTAGTCCACCTGAGTATTAAGCTATCAAGTTTAGGCAAAACATACTAAAGTCATAGACCACTTGGGACATACCTAAAATAAACTTCCTAGCTTCTTCCCATATGAAGACCCCTAGTTTCATTTGTTCTATTCCTACCTTTGGGTTCCTGTTTATTGAGCAATTTTCTTTATATCTTACTACCTTTCAGCCACCAAGTTGTAGATACTACTACGACTTTATCCTGACTTCCCTAGGCAGACAACCTCACCAATTTGCCCTGGAACTTCACCTTTCCAGAGCCCCACTAGGGAAATATAGAAACTAGAAGTATGGATCAGCCTGCCAACAACACCCATATCCAGCAGAGAAACAGTTACAGAAGCCAGAGCTCCCACTTTCTGCCTCCAAAAATAATTTTGGTGGATACTCTAAGAGGGCTCTGAGCTCCAATTCCATCAGGACACAGAGTGAGAAGAAGAGAAAAAGAAGGACATTCGAAAGTGGTAATAGGTGTAGGTGTGACTTAAAAAGGGAGAGAAGGCAGGACCAGAGGGAAAAAATAGGCAAATATATACACAGACAGACAGATAGTTATAAAAATAATAGTAAATCCGTATCTATGATATTGGGAGGGTTACTGCAGTTTCCAGCAGAGGGAATGTGAACTCAGAACCCTGGCAGTGGGAATGGTATGGAATTATACCTGTTGTCCCATAATTTTATAAATCAGTATTAATTCAGTAATTAAAAAGTCAATAGGATAGATAAAACTAAAAGATTATTGGTGTTTCTTACATCCCATGTCCAAACTGTATCACTGTTCCTTTTCTCATAGGGATTCACAGATGGGAGGGAGATTGGAAAATCTTCAAAGGGAGCTGTGTGGATCTGACCCTGAGAAGCACAAGTGATTATCCATCAGCTCTGTGCTCCCAGGCTGAGAGGCTATGATTCCAGGTCCTTGCCAGACCCAGCACAGCAGCCCATGGTACATTTCCATATATGGACTTTTCTCCCTATTTTCCCTAAGGAAAGGGAGAGTCAGGATATGTACACATAATATGTGGGACTGAAATAGCCTCATTTAAGAAACTGGGCAGCTCTTTAGTGAAGTTAGTGGGTTTGATGCATATGGAGTAGTGGGATCTGTTCTCCACCAGACAGGTAGCTTCTCTCTAGCTGGCTACCTCTGTGTTCTTGTACACTGTGTTGACACCCTGTGCAGGATGCATAGACACTGGAAACAAATCCTGGAAATGGAATTGGAATCCCAGTGGGCTAGGTATGTGCTCTACGTACTGTGTGAATTTAGGAAACACATACACTGAACCTCTGTCTACCCAGTAATTCACCCAAAACAGGGTGATAATGGTTGTTTATCTCCTAGAACTATTGTGAGGATTAAATTAATACAATGTGTGTTGCATTCCTAGATGAGTGTTATAGTAAGTACTGTGGAGGATATTCAGCTATTATTATTACATAAGTTATTCCAGAAACACTTTTTTTTTTGCTATCAAGCTTATCACTGGGGTACAGGGTCTGCATGACTCCATTCTCCCTAGCAGTTTTTTTTTCCCTTTTTTTAAATAGAAGGTGAGGAGGCCAGGCAGTGGTTCATTCGGTAAGTGTACATGTTACAGTGCGCAAGGATCCAGGTTCAAGTCACTGGTCCCTACGTCACGAGTGATGAACCAGGTGTGTCGGTATCTCTCTTTCACCTCTCAATTTCTCTCTGCCTCTATCCAATAATAAATATATAAAAGGAGCTTTTTAAAGCAAATAAACAGAAGGTGAGAAGCAGAGAGACAAAGGAAGAGACACCTGCAGCTCTGTTCCATAACTCATGAAGCTTCCTCCATGCAAGTTGGGGCCAGCGACCTGAATCAGGGTCATTGTGTTTGGTGACTATATATATATTCTGCTGGGTGAACCTGGGTCTTGAAACATTAATTAGACCAGTAGGAAAAAAAAAAACTCTACTTCTGCAGAGAACAGCCAACGGATTTTTGTTTTTAAAGAAATCACTGCTAATACCATTCATTATTAAACAAGATGGTTATATCCCTAATGAGTAGCCTAGATTAACTAGTTTAGGTACTTGAGACTCTCAACTTATTTTATGGACATTTTCTTTTTTCTCTTCCTTTTTTTCCTATTGTTCACCTTCTCTAGAAATCCCTGTGGGTGCCTTCTTACTAACACTGATCTTCGTGTTCCTTTTAAGAGATGATTACATTTTGAAAATTAAAAAAAAAAATTAGGTCAGTAGAAAATATACATATTATTTTCAGGTTGCCAAACAAAAGGCAGTATAGCACAATTTCTATAGCTGATGACTTATCATGCTAGAACATGTGGCAGCAATACAACATCAGCAGATTTTTTTCAAAAACCACCTCCGGGTTGAATGACCTTTGGGTGGCCCACTGTCCTCAAATATTCAGCAATAGTAAATCGCTCCCTGGTCCTGGGATGTCATTTCCATCCCCTGTCTTAGCCCACAGGATGTGAATTATTGTTAGTGAAAACTTAGCAGCAGAATAAATATATACAAATTAGAGAACATGGGCAACAAGCAACCATTCATTTATCAACCACCTTGCAGGAGCAGGGGCCTCCACCCATCTTCTTACGCATGGTCAGGTGCGTGTTCAACCAGGTGTGCCACTGGCTGGTCCCCTAACTTCTCAGCCAGTACGATTAAGAGGACTTCTGTACTGGAGTTGACAGGGACCTCTTCCATGGAAGTTATTCAATAAAATTACCAAAGATGAAATAAGTCTATGGTTTAAGTTTCAAGAATTGGTTAGTTCAATGTTTTCTTTACTAGATCTATGAGTAAGAGAAGAGCAAAATCACCTTTGGCACCACTTGATGTGTTCCTGGACACAACAACTCTTCACTGTGTGGACCTGGAAGCATTGGGATTGATCTTGCTTTTTTTTTTCTAAAACGTGTGAAAATAAAGCCTTTGAAAGCTGGTGAGAGTGGTCCGGGAGGTGCAGTGATAAGGCTTTGGACTCTCAAGCATGAGGTCCTGAGTTCGATCCCCAGCAGCACATGTGCCAGAGTGATATCTGGTTCTCTCTCTCCTCCTATCTTTCTCATAAATAAATAAAATCTTTAAAAAAAAAAAAAAAGAAAGAAAGAAAGAAGGAAAGAAAGAAAGCTGGTGAGAGGAAGAAACTTTTTCCTGAGTTAAATTTGAGTTAAGTCTATGTTTCTGTGGTGAAAACAAGTTTATTTGAATGATAATATGTTCAACTTACTGCCCATTTTCATCTGGCTCTGCCATTTTATTCTACTATCTGTGCTGAAGGGTTCTATCCAAATAAGATCTAATTGTAAATGAAACAAACAAAAAAAAATCAAATGTCAGTTTTACCCAACTTTCTAATACAACATTGCATGTGGTCAGCCTTCTCAAAATGACTTCTGGAATCACTAGAAGGGTAATTTTGCATGGAACAAGACAGAAACCTCAAAGGTTAGGTTGAAACTCTAAACTAACTTTCAAAGCATGATATCATGATAATTCAGTGATTTCTGGTCGGAAACTGAATGACATCTCCAGGTAACTCATGCTTGAAGTGGAAGGAGTAGTTTGTGCGAAAATCTGGTGCTATGTCATTTCCTCTCTTTGTTTGCCAACTGCATTTCCTAGCAGAATATTCGTATCTCTTTCTGTATTCAGGCTGACTCAGCCTGGCCACAATTTTGTGGGCAAAGTGGGTATGTGTGTTATGTGTTTATCTTGCTCACATTTAAATGATATTAGGGTGGTGACTTTGAAAGATTTGAATCTTTCTTGTTTTTATTGGATGTTCTTTTCTCCACCTTCATTCCTATTGATGTGCTCATAGGTTTAGGTTACCTTCTGTGCAATTTTTCAACATTCAGTGAATCAGAGGGATTAATGGGTAACGTTGATATGCAAATGTTTCCACTAATGTAGTACTTAGCACTTAGCAGAAAGAAAAATAAAACAAAAAACCGAAGCTCAGTGTTTCACTCTCCAGGGACTTTGAATCACAGCATCACTGAAGGTGTCATGCTTGTCTTTTCATCCGTCTAGCTGCTGCAGACTTCCACTCATGTCACATGAAAGTCTTGCTCCTCTACCTGAGGTTTGCAAAAGACCTTCAGTCACAGCTTGCATTTACGGTGCATAAACATTGGAAACTGAGAAGCCTTCCTGTAGTGTGAACTTTAAAAGCAAACCAACTATAACATTAGTCTAGGAAATAAAGCTAGGTGAACTCATCAACTGTGAACTCTGATTTATGAAAAGGGAAGATTTTGTTAATCTCTGGGTCTTTCACTTTGAAGCATTTTAATATAAGCGTTGCCAATAATAATAATGTAAGCATTGCCATTTACAATTGTGTATGGGAAAAATGATCTTGTGTTCTTGTTTCTAAATTAGTCTGTATTAATAATATCCACATCAATTCGAAACCACCTCAAGAAGTCAGGCTATAATGGATAGATCACTGATAATACCATGCATGAGGTCCTGGGTTTAATCCCAGGCACCATAGGAAGCACTAAAGGGGTCTTCAGAGATGGGAGAGCAGTGCTTGGAGGTCTTCCTCTTTCTTTCTCATCTCTTTCTTTCACATTCACACTTTTTGTACGTATATAGAATTTTTTTTAAATGAACCATAGTGTACATACACAAGACCCTAGCCTCATCACCTAGTATCACATCAAAAAATTCAAAAGATAAGAAAGAATCTCTTTGGGAAGGAAAAAAGTAGAATTCGCACACATATAAAAATATATACTTTTAAAAGCATAGTATGTAATACTACTCAGTTGTTAAAAATAATGAAGTCACCACCGTTTTCAGCCCATCTTGAACGGACCTTGAAAAAATCATGTTAAGTGAAATAAGTGAGAAACAGAAGGATGAATATGGGATGATCTCACTCTCATGCAGAAGTTGAAAAACAAGATCAGAAGAGAAAACACAAGTAGAACCTGATCTGGAATTGGCCTATTGCACCAAAGTAAAAGACTCTGGGGTTTGGAGAGGGGGAAGACTATAGGTCCAAAAAAGATGATAGAGGACCTAGTGGGGGTTATATTGTTATATGGAAAGCTGGCAAATGTTTTGCATGTAGAAACTACTGTGTTTACTGTCAAATGTAAAACATTAATTCCCCAATAAAGAAATTTTAAGGGGCCAGGTGGTGGCGTACCTGGTTTAGCGCACACATTACAGTATGCGAGGACCCAGGTTCAAACCCCTGGTCCCCACCTGCATTGGGGAGGCTTCACGAGTGGTGAAGCAGGGCTGTGGATGTCTCTCTGTCTCTCTCCCTCTTTATCTCCTCTTCCTCTCTCAATTTCTGGCTGTCTCTATCCAATAATAAATCAATAAAATATATAATAAAAAAAGAAATTTAAAAAAAATAAGTAATAAAGTCACCTTCATGTCATCTTGGATGGAGCTTAAAGGAATCATAGTAAGTGATATAAGTCAGAAAAAGGATAAATATGGGATGATTTCACTCATGGACAGAACTTAAGAAAGAAAAACAGAAAGTGGAAGCACAAAGTCAAACTTGGACTGGCTTGGTGTATGGCAACAAATAAAAGATTCTGCAGAAGAATAGGGAAAGGGGTGGGGGGTCCTGGTTATGTTATAAGATAATGAAAAGGACCCAGGTAGGAAGAGAGAGTGTTTTGGAGACACCTGTCATAGTGAGATGTGAAATTGTACCCATGTGTCAACAACCTTATATAAACAGCCTCCCAACTAAAAAGAGAGAGAGAAAAGAAAAGAAAAAGAAAACACAAAATTTGCTATTAATCTCTGCAAAATATAAAGTGGTCCCAAATCTCAGGTGATAACCTTTAGACTTTAAAATGTTTATTCATTTTATTTTATGAAATAGAAAAGAACTGAGAGAAGGGGATTGAAAGGGAGAGAGAGAGAGAGAGAGAGAGAGAGAGAGCGCCACCTGCAGCACTGCTTCTCTGACCATGAAGCTTTCCCCTTATAGGGCTTTGAACCTGTGTCGTTGTGCATGGTAACACATGCACTTAACCAGGTGCACCATAGCCTGGCCCCCTTTGTACTTTTTTAAAAATATAGATATATCTGAAAACTGGAATGTGTATTCAACTCAGAAGCATTAAACTAAGTAATGGGAATCCAGTGAGAATGTGATACAAACTTTGTCCTCAATTAACTCCTAGGGGAAGTATGAATAGAAATGTTTTCAATAGAGATCTTAAATGTAATGATAGTGATATGGAACAGGTGGTCACAAGGAGAGGTATTTAACTAGTGGCTTCCCTCAAAGAGGACTCTGATATATGGTTTGGAGGCAGTTATGTGTAAATACTGTGGAAAGAGATCAGAGGAACAGGAAAGAGGAGCACAGCGCAGTGCCCAGAAAATGCATTCCATAGTCCTAAAGGGGAGACTGTAGACATTGTTGCGAAATAAAAGGTCAGGTAGGAACATACAAAGCCTTCTGTATGGCAGGTGAGAGAAAACATCCTAGAGTTTTAAGAAAAGGGAAGGGTAGGTCTATTCAACTGTTAAAAAATGATGGAGACATCACCTATGCATCATCTTGGATGGAAGTTGAAGATATCATGTTAAGTGAGATAAGCCAAAAAGAGACGGACCAATACCAAATGATCTCACTCATAAGTGGAACTTAATAAATAGGGACAGGGAGGGAAAGCACAAAGTGAAACATGAACTGGGCGTGATGTCTTGCATCATAGCAAAGGACTCCAGGGAAGGAGGAGGAGAGAGGGGCAGAAAAGAACTTTGGGATCCTGGTGCATAATGAAAATATACTCATGTGTCAATAAGTGTTCTGTAAAGCACCAGCCCCCTGAATAAAAAGAAAAAGAAAATGAAAGGGAATTCCCAGTTTCATTTCTGTTAAAACTTTTCTTGCTTCTATTTAAACAATCATGTGAACTTGTTTTCCTTTTCTTTCTATGATGTATTCCACTTGTTGATTTGCATATGTTGCCCTGTTCTTGCATTCCAAGGAAAATTCCACTAGGTTACGTATATGATCTTTTTTTAAAATCATATTTATTTATTTATTTATTTGTTGGATAGAGACCATCAGAAATTGAGAGGGAAGGGGGTGATAGAGAGGGAGAGAGACAGAGGGACACCTGCAGCACTGCTTCACCACTTGTGAAGCTTTCCTCTTGCGGGTGGGGACCGGTGCCTCAAACCTGGGTCCTTGCGCACTGTAACATGTGCACTCAACCAGGTGCACTACCACCTGGCCCTATGTATTATCTTTTTAATTGAGTAGTTCAATTTACTTGGCTGGTATTTTGTTGAGGAATTTTACATTTATGTTAATCAGGGATCTTGGCCTATAATTTTCTTTTTTGTGTCATGTTGTCTTTTGGTTTGGGGATTAAAGCAATACTGACCTCATTGAATCAGTTTGTAAGTGGTTCTTTCTCTTCAATTTCTTGAAGGAACTTGAAGGCAATTGATGTTAATTTCTCTTAAAATATATTGCAGAATTCACCACTGAAGCCCCCTACTCTTCCTAAATTACTTGATTCATCCTCTTTTGTAATTTTTTTTATTTATCTTTATTTACTTACTGCATAGAGACAGCCAGAAATCAAGAGGACTTGAGAGAAAGACAGAGAGATACCTGTAGCCCTGCTTTCCCACTTATGAAGCTTTTCCTCTGCAGGTGGGGGCTAGGGTTTGAACCTGGGTCCTTACACATTGTAACAAGTGCACTCAACCAGGTGTGTTACCACCCAGCCCCAAACCCTCCTTAAAAGTTACAATTTTATATAATTTTTTTATTTATTCATGATTTTAATGGTGTGTTAGTTGGTCTGTGCTGCATAAAAAAAAAAAAACCACCCTAAAGTCTATAAGTTTAAAGCATTACTATTAAATGAATGATCCCAAGGGCAATCTTCTTGGCCAAGCTAGTTCAGATGATTCTGTTTGACTGTGTTTCTGGAGTTAGTTGACAAGTTGGGTTGCAGTTACAATATCTAGAATGATCACACATATGTAAGACTGGAAACTGTCTTCCCTGATTTTATGTGCCTCTCTTGCTGTGTTGAAGTCCAAATACTCTAATAATTTCAAGAATTTGTTGGGATGCCCATATATATATATAATATATATATTATATATTATATATATTATATATAATATATATAATATATAATATATATATATAAATATATATATATATTTGTTGGGATATAGTGGCATGCCCATAGAGCATACACATTGCCATGTGTGAGGACCTGGGTACAAACCTCAAGTCAATACCTGTAGGAGGAAGCAACACCATTGGTGGAGCAGTGCTGCATCTGATTCTCCTTTTGTTTCTCCTTCTCTTTCTCTGTCATTCATCCTCTGTCAGAAAACTAAAAGAAAAAGGTAAAAATGACTACAGGGAATGGTGGAATCATGCACACACCTAACCCCTAGCAAGAACCTTGACAGCAAAAAGAAGGAAAAAAGAAAGAAAGAGAGATAGAGAGATAGAGAAAGAAATACAGAAAGACAAACTAAAGTAATAAGGAAAGAGAGAGAAAGAAAGAAAGAGAGAGAGAAAGAAAAGAGAGAGAAAGAAGGAAAGAAAGGAAGGAAGGAAGAAAGAAAGTGATGGAAAAGGGGAAAGGAAGAGAAATGGAAAAGAGAAAAACAAAAGAAAGATACAGAAATAAAGAAAGAGAGAGAGGAAGAAGAGGTGAGATACAAAAAGGAAAAGAACTCATTAACTTGTTGAGCTCTTCAGAAGTTTCTACTAGTGCTCTCCTGTGAATTTTCTTTGGTTCTTCCTTTTTTCCTCCTGTAGTTTATTTTTCCGTTGCTTTTTTACTAAGCGCTTCCTGTTCCTCTTCCAGCAACTCTTCATTAGCTGGTTCTCAGAAATGGTCTCTTGGTGCTCTTCAATGGCATCCTCTTCCACACCCAGGCTAAAGCTGCTACTGTTTCAATCACAGCCTTGTCCGAGTGTCTTCTTCAAGATGCCGCTTGTGCATTCCTTGATGACATCACTCCAAGCACAGGTAAGGTGCCTGACATAGTCATAAGAGTTGTAATCCTCCCAGAATTACATTAGCATCTTTCTTACTAGCAACAATAGCTTGGGCTAGTTTGGGAGGTTTTAAAAGTTGCTTCAACTCCTGGATCTGTTGTGCAGTTCAAAGATGTGATGGCTAGAGGCACCACTTTGATATTAGGATTAAAATCAATAAATGGAGGATATCTAGGCATCACCTCAAAATTAAGCAAAATTTTTTAAAATTTCTTTATTGGGGAATTAATGTTTTACAGTCGACAGTAAATACAATAGTTTGTACATGCATAACATTTGGCAGTTTTCCACATCACAATACAACCCCAACTAGGTCCTCTGTCATCCTTTTCCAGGACCTGTACTCTCCCCCACCGACCCACCCACCCCTCAGTTTTTACTTTGGTGCAACACACCAACTCCAGTTCAGGTTCTACTTGTGTTTTCTCTTCTGATCTTGTTTTTCAACTTCTGTCTGTGAGTGAGATCATCCCATATTCATCCTTCTGTTTCTGATTTATTTCACTTAACATGATTTCTTCAAGCCCCATCCAAGATGGGCTGAAACGGTGAAGTCAACATTTTTAATAGTTGAGTAGTATTCCATTGTGTTCATATACCACAACTTGCTCAGCCACTCATCTGTTGTTGGACACCTGGGTTGCTTCCAGGTTTTGGCTATCACAAATTGTGCTGCTATGAACATATGTGTACACAGATATTTTTGGATGGGTGTGTTGGATTCCTTAGGATATATCCCCAGGAGAGGAATTGCAGGATCATAGGGTAGGTCCATTTGTAGCCTTCTGAGAGTTCTCCAGACCTCTCTCCACAGAGATTGGACCAATTTACATTCCCACCAGCAGTGTAGGAGGGTTCCCTTGACCCCACAGCCTCTCCAGCATTTGTTGATGCTACCTTTTCTGAGGCATGACATTCTCACAGGAGTGAAGTGGTATCTCATTGTTGTCTTTATTTGCATTTCTCTGAAAATCAAAGACTTGGAGCCTTTTTTCATGTGTCTCTCAGCCTTTTAGATATCTTCTGCGGTGAATATTCTGTTCATGTCCTCTCCCCATTTTTGGATGAGGTCATTTGTTTTCTTGTGGTTGAATTTGGCAAGCTTTTTATATATTTTGGTTATTAAGCTCTTGTCTGATGTATGGCATGTAAAGATCCTCTCCCCTTCTGTCAGGGGTCTCTTTGTTTGGGTAGTGGTTTCTTTTGCTGTGCAGAAGCTTTTTAATTTGATGTAGTCCCATAGGTTTACACTTACCTTAGTCTTCTTTGTAACTGAATTTATTTCACTGAAGATGTCTTTAAAATTTATATGAAAAGGAGTTCTGCCAATATTCTCTTCTAAGTATCTGATAGTTTCTGGTCTAACATCCAGGTCCTTGATCCACTTGGAATTTACTTTTGTATTTGGTGAAATATAGTGGTTCAGTTTCATTCTTTTGCATGTTTGACCCATTTTTTCCAACACCATTGGTTGAAGAGACTCCCCTTCCCCATTTAATAGTATGGGCACCTTTGTCAAAGACTAGATGTTCATACGTGTGGGGGCTTACTTCTGGGCTCTCAATTCTATTCCACTGGTCAGTGTGTCTATTCATATTCCAGTACCAAGCAGTTTTGATTACAGTGGCCCTATAATACAATTTGAGATCTGGAAATCTGATGCCTCCAGTTCTGTTCTTTCTTCTCAAGATTGTTTTGACAATTCTAGGTCTTGGTGTCTTTAAGTCTGGGTTAATTCTGTTTGGGATCTTCTGGGCTTCTTGAACCTTTATGTCTTTGATGTTGTCTAGAGAAGTTTTCAGCTATTATGCCCTGAAGAATGCTTTCTTCCCCTCCCTCTCTTTCTTCCTCTGGTAAACCAATAATGTGTATATTATTTTTTTAAATCATCCCATAGGTCTCTGTTGTTGTTTTCAGTATCTCTTAATCTCTTTTTGAGATCTCTTACTTCTTTTTTAGTTGTCTCTAATTCATCCTCGATCTTGCTAATTCTGTCTTCAGCTTCATATACTCTATTCTCTCTCCCCTCTAAGTTCATCCCAGTAGATGAACTTTTTTCTGGAGTTCATCTACTTTGTTACCCTGTTCTGATACTGTTTTAGCTTGTTCAACTAGTTGTGTTCTTAGCTCAGCTCTTTCAGCTTTCAGCTCTCTAATGACCTCCCGCCTGCTGCTCCAGCCTCTGAGGACAGTAGCAATGGAGACTCACAGTTGCATTTGGTGAGTCTTAGGGGAGTCCTCTCCTCCTTTCAGCATTCTTTTTGTTGGTGAAACAGACTGGAGGTGGTGCCTCAACTGGTAAAGTGCCAGATTGTTACCCAGCCGCTCAAATCTTACCTTAGGTTCCGCATGTGTTTGCACTTACCAGTGAGTTGGTGGGTTCCTGAAGTCATTCTAGTCCTATCTTGTTGAGGTCCCAGGTGAGCTCCTTTGGTATTCCTAGTTGACTGGGAAGAGGAGAGGAGAGAAACACAGCTGCTGCTCCATAGCCCCACCTCCAGAAGTCCTGTAAATCAAGAAAAAATTTTAAAATGTCTTTTTCAAATCATATCTCTCCATTTCACTGGTAAAACAATGCACAAATGTACCATGTATCTTGAAAGAAGAAAAGGGTTATCCATGACTACTTACTGCACTGATACTATTGGAGTTCAAGAAGTAAAATGTGCTTACTGGTATCTTTGAAGGCCTTGGGGTTCTCAAGAGATCACCAAAGGTCTTCATTTGTAGGTTGCTACACTGCCACCCAGTAAGTAAGCTGTTAGCCTTTTCTCAAAGGCTTTAAAATCTGACAGAGATTTGTTTGACTTATCAATGGAAGACCATTCAGGCATCTGTTTCTAGAATAGGGAGATTTCATCTACATTGAAGATTGGTTCTGGCAAGTTGTTTTCCTTCACAATCAGTTAGTCTAGAGCTTCCAAAAATGTTTCAGCTGCCTTTACATCAACACTCAATGCCTCACTCCTCACTTTCAAAATATGCAATAAATAATAATTCTTGAACAGCTTAGGCCAACCTGAGCCAGACAGGAAAAAGTAATTGGCATATTAGGTAAAGCCACTCTCTTCTCTCGACATGGCTAGCAGACATTTTGCTTTGGTTACGATGGTCACGGTATAGAAAGAGGTAAGCTTCTTTATCTAATCTTCATCCTAGGCTATTAGAAGGTTATTTATATCTGATAGAGGCCCTTTTCAAATGTCTGTTAGTCTTATTGCTTTCAACAGAACAGAACCTTTAACAGCCTTTTTTCACTTTGTTCTTGTTCTTCAAGATCCTAACTAAAGTGGGATAGAAACTGTCTGACTGGCAAGCAGTAACCATCACTAGTTTTCTACTTTCATACTCCATAAGCACTTTTCATTTCCAGATCAATCTTTGTATATAGTCTCTAACTGACAACATCATCAGTGAATTTTACATGCTTAGGGGCCATGATGAAGAAAACAGTATGAGATTAAGCTAAGTACAAGGGATAATGGTGTTATCAAGAGACATGGTGAGCAAGACGTATGAGGCTGCTCCATTATCAAATTCTACTATGACCTGGCATTGACTGAAATGTTGCTACATAACACTCACCGTAATTTTTTTGCACCTGTCTGAATTACCTTCTGATTATAGGACTATGCCATCCACTAACACCTCTGTCTTTTGAACTGAGTACGTCTATCTCTGATTAAATTACAGCTCCTGCCTGATAGCCCTGCTGGTCTGCTGAAGGTTGTGGATGTTCAAAACTGTAATTGTAATACGAAAAGACAGTGTTCTAAGGCAAAGGAAGTCAGAAAATGGCCATCTCTTTGATACTCTTAAGTTCATACTAAAGGATTTGTTCTTTACCTCCAAATGTAAGACATTTTAGGGTAAATGGTTGCAACAGAATGCACCATTAAGAAGAAAAAACTGACGGGAACTGGGAGGTATCTCAGTAGATTAAGCGCTCATGGTGTGAAGCTCAAGGACTTGCTCTGACCAGTGAACTGAGAGTAGAAACAGCATGAGCAAAACTTTAAGAATCGTTGTTGTGGTGGCACAGCAGTTAAATGCATATGGTGTGAAGCACAAAGATCCAGGTTCAAGTCCCCAGCTCCCCACCTGCAGAGGGAGTCACTTCATGGGCGGTGAAGCAGAGCTGCAGGTGTCTATCTTTCTCTCCCCCTCTCTGTCTTCCCCTCCTCTCTCCATTTCTCTCTGTCCTGTCCAACAACAACAACAACAGCAGTAGCAACAATAACAACAACAAGGGCAACAAAAGGGGAAAAAATGGCCTCCAAGAGCCATGGTTTCATAGTGTAAGCACAGAGCCCCAGCAATAACCTTGGAGGCAAAACAAACAAAAAAGCTGACTACTGTATTTGTTGTTTAGCTGTATTTATTAGGGAGATTATGTGGGAAAGTTTTTTGTTTGTTTGTTGCTTTGTTTTGCAGAGATGGGGTCTCTTACATGTGTGGTCTCATTCCTCCCAGGCCCAGATTCAAATCATGGTGACAAACATGGCAAGCCCTTGACTAGTATTTTGTTTCTTACTGTTATTGATTTTTTTTTCTTCTCATTTTTGGTTTGCCTTTTTAACTTTTGTTGTTTGCTGGTAAAGACTTACTAAGAAATGAACAATCCTGTTTCCCCCATGTTCATCCCTGACAGAAGACATCAGCTTTTGTGATTTTTAGTATTTATTTTTTAAAAATGATTGACCATTGATGTATGACTAAATAACAAAATTTTGTGATGTGTACTCAATGAAATACTACTGTGCAATTTAGAAAAACTGATATTGTCTCCTTTTGTATAAAATGCATAGAACTAGGAAGTCGGTCAGTAGCTCAGCAGGTTAAGCGCACATGGCACAAAGCGCAAGTACCGGTGTAAGGATCCCGATTCGAGCCCTGGCTCCCCACCTGCAGGGGAGTCGCTTCACAGGCAGTGAAGCAGATCTGCAGGTGTCTATCTTTCTCTTTCCCTCTCTGTCTTCCCCTCCTCTCTCCATTTCTCTGTCCTATCCAACAATGACGACAACAATAATAACTACAACAATAAAACAAGGAAGGGAATAAATAAATAAATATTTTTTAAAATTTTAAAAAATGGATAGAACTAGAGGAAATTATACTTAGTGAAGTAATTTTTTAAATTTATTGGGGGATTAATGTTTTACAATCGACAGTAAATACAATAGTTTATACATGCATAACATTTTTCACATAACAATACAATACCCTCTACGTCCTCTGCCATCATGTTCCAGGACCTGAACCCTCTTCTTAGTGAAGTAATTAAGCAGGCAAAAGACAACTACCTGGTGGTTTAGTTCATATGTTGAATATAGGGAACTGAAGCACATGGACTGGGGAAAAAAAAAAGTAGCCAGCCTATCTCTAAGACTTTGTAAGTACTATGGTAGTTATCACTGAAGGAGGAAGTGATGACACAGACTTGTGGTGGGGGGTATGGTGTGAAATAATTCCACTGCAACCTTATAACAGTGTAAATGACTATTTTATTTTATTCATTTGTTTATATATTTATTAATGAAAAAGAGATACTAAGTGAAAGCTACACAGAGAAGGAGAACAGAACATTGCTCGGCTTCTGTTGCTGCTGGGATTGAACTTGGAATCTCGGAGCCTGGGGCATGAAAAGCTTTTGCATAACCTAAATTATGCTGTCTCCTCAGCCCATAAGCCACTATGAAACCACTGATAAAAATTTTATTTCATAGAAGCATGGAACAAAAAATATAGGAAAATGCTAAAATGATATGTATGTAATGTAATTGTTAATTTTATACGGTTATTGGTACAGTTTCCTCTGTGCTTTAAAAGTACACATGTAATAAGATGAGGCAAATTTTATTTCTCAGACTTCCTCATGGGAAGGGAATTGTATTTGGAAAAAAGTATCCAAATGGGAATTTAGCACAGAAAGTGAGATCCCCAAATAATCAAGTGTATGCAGATCTGTTCTGCTTGAAGAAAGAGAAAGAATGTGTTTCTCCAGGATGATGAGGGAAGAATGAAACCAGAGAGATGGCATAGCTACAAGACGTGTCTGTTACTCTTTCCCAAAACCCTCACATCTCTTTTTAAAAAAGCAAGTAGAAAATTTTGTAGTGTTATTTTTTATTAGTGATTTACAAAATTACAAATAACAGAGATACAATTGCAAGCCATTCCCATCACCAGAGTTCTATATCTCCATTTCCTCCTATGAAAACTGTGGTGGGTAGTAGGGAAAGATTGAAACAGACTGGGGGTATGGATTGACTTGCCAACGCCCATATCCATCAGAGAAGAAATTACAGATACCAGAACTCCTGCTATCTGTGACCCCAAAATAATTTTGATCCATACTCCCAGTGTGGGTGATGTGATAGGAGGAAGAGGGTAAGAAGGCTCTAAACTCCATCAGGGTCCTGAGAGAGAAGAGGGAAAAGAAAGGGACATTTGGATGTAGTAATAGGGTTATGTGTAGCTTGGAAAGGAAGATGAGACCTTAAAAAAAAAAAAGGGGCAACAATATACAAATACAGACAGATGGTTGTAGAAATAATAGGGGGCCAGGCAGTGGCACACCTTAGGTGCCCATGGTGCAAAGCGCAAAGACTGGAGCAAAGATCTGAGTTAGAGCCCCTGGCTCCCCACCAGCAGCGGGGTCGCTTCACAAGCAGTGAAGCAGGTCTGCAGGTGTCCATCTTTCTCTCCCCCTAGCTATCTTCCCCTCCTCTCTCTCTGTCCTATCCAACAACAACAAAAATCAAAAAAAACTTACCGTAAGTAATGGATTCATAGTGCAGGCACAGAGCCCCAGCGATAACCTTGAAGGCAAAAAAGAAAGAAAGAAAGAAAGAAAGAAAGAAAGAAAGAAAGAAAGAAAGAAAGAAAGAAAGAAAAAATAGTTAACCCATATCTGCAACGTTAGGAAAACTACTGTAGCTTACAGTAGAGGGGTGGAGATTTAATACTCTGGTGATGGGAAGAGGGGAACGGAATGGAACGATGCCCCTGTTGACATGTAATTTTGTAAATCAATATTAAATTGATAATAAAAAGTATGGGTCTGGTGGTGTCGCATCTGGTTAAGCACACACACTACAGTGCACAAAGACCCGGTTTCAAGCCCCCAGCCCCCACCTGCAGGGGGAGAGCTTTACAAGTGGTGAAGCAGGGCTGCAGGTGTCTCTCTGTCTCTCTCCCTCTCTCGACTTCTCTCTGACTCTATCCAATAATAAATAAATAATAATAATAATAAAGACAGAGAAAGAAAGGAAAGAAAGAAGGAAAAAAAAAAAGGAAGGAAGAAATTACAGTGACTTTCCCAAGGCCACAGATATGGGTTGACCATTATTTCTATAACTGTCTATATTAAAATGTATACATACCCATTTTTCCAACTTCTGGAACTATACTAAGTTCTTCACAATACAGAACTCACCTCGAGTAGTCAGTGAGCAAGCACATCAGGTATCTGCAGGACCAGAGAGATGGCTCACCAGATGGGGCCCATGTTGTCATGGAGCAGCTCAGGTTTGGGCTCCAACGCCATGTGGGAGGTGCCTGACACTGAGGGAAGCTCCTGTGACATGATGTCTCTCTTCTCTGACTCTTTTTCTCTGTCTCTCTATATGAATAAAAAAAGCAAGCCAGGAGTGGTAAAATCATGCACATATGAGGCCATGAATGCACAAAAACTATGTACATAGACACATAGTTTATTGCTTGCTTTACTCATGGCAGTCGAAATATGGAATCAACCTAAACATCCACTAAGAGATGAATGGGTGAATGAAAATTTTCTTGGACATCAAAATAAATAAATAAATAATATAATATAATATAATATAATATAATATAATATATATAGCTATAGATATGATATTGTGTCTTCTGGGACAAATAAGTGAAGCTGGAAATAATAAATAAGTGAACAACTACAAGGTGAAATGTAAATAATTAAGACAAATAAAAGTTCAAAATAACCAGCAAACTAACTCTTAGATTCTGTGAAAACTGTAGTGGCTACAGAAGAAAATGGGAAGCTAGGCAGAAGGGTCTCTCTGATGGAAAGGCAGTGGTCCTTGGTAGATAGTCCTTGGTAACGAGTCATATCTAGGTGTGAAACTAAACTCCTAACATCTTATTATATTTTCAACCATTATTAGGTCCCTTACAAAAAGAAAAGAGAGAGAGGGAGAGAATGACTATTGCATGCTCTCGTTACAGTCAGGTGAGGTAGAGCATGGAGCTCTCATTACATCTCATTACATGCTCTCGTTACAATCAGGTGAAGTAGAGCATGGAGCTCTACTTCATACAGTCATTCAAGATGGTGGTTTCCTGACCTCATCCATCCCTGTATTAAACCAGTGATGACAAAAGAGTCCGTGAGGGTCTGGCAGCCAATGACGGGATAACAGCATGGACAAACCCTGATTTGGCACATGGTACTTACCTCCAAATTCCACTAGAGCAAGTCAAGCCTATGACATTTATACTCACCTAAAATAAATCTCTGAGCTATGTGCCCAGTAATTAGTGGAATTCATCTAATAAGCACAGTCTGGCTAGTTGCAAGGCTCAGCCACAGGAATCACTGCTCTTTCTCCCTGTTATGGCTATCAATTCCCATGGATTGAATGAGCTATGACCAAGAAAGTTATAGAAGAGAGGATTATTAAATTATCACTATTTTCCAATGCCCTAAACAAGGTAATAGAATCTTAGTTCTGGGTTGTTTTTGTTATTGTTGTTTATTTATTTGTTCACTTGTTTGTGAAAGCTAAATCCTAGAAGTAGGTTTGGTGAATCAATTCCTCAATTCAGCAACTGTCCTATAGTGATTCTTCTATTTGTTCTGGTGATTCTAATGAACAGGCAATGAAAAATATTAGAAATCTTAAGTGTTAGTTCCTCAGAAAGGAACAAATACTACCTCACTCCATAATTTTATTAATGTGATGAGAGATTGGCATCTGAATTGAAAAACTCTCCAGGTTGAAGTCACTGTTATGGGCCCTGGAGAACTGACTTTAGGGAGCCAAACCACAGGTCTGAAGTTCCTGGCTCAGTTGAAGGAATGGAATTGAATGTTCATATCCTTGGGCTGGGATTGTACTCATAAAGGACATCAGTCGGTCCCTTCCCCCCTCTTCTGCAAGCCTGAGAAGTGAGGCTAGGAGGCCAGATAGGTAATCAGCTTGTTCTCCTCCTGGGAGTGCTAAAGAGAGGGAATATTTTCCTGCCAGATTTCTTTTCCAATAATCCATGCGGTGCTTTTTACAGACTACATAGGTGCACAAGTCTATAGCAAAAAATGGGATCCATTAGGGCCTCAGGTAAGACTTTGCGGTGGCGCATGTGGCGCAAAGCGCAAGGACCGACGGAAGGATCCGGTTCGAGGCCCCCCCCTCCCCAATGCAGGGGAGTCGCTTCACAGGCGGTGAAGCAGGTCTGCAGGTGTCTATCTTTCTCTCCCCCTCTCTGTCTTCCCCTCCTCTCTCCATTTCTCTCTGTCCTATCCAACAATGACAACATCAATAACAACAATAACTGCAACAATAAAACAACAAGGGCAACAAAAGGGAATAAATAAACATGTTTTAAAAATCAAAAAATAAACTTCACAAATAAAAATACGTTTTCCATTCCCTTCTTGATTTTATGCACATTATGAAGAAAGAATAAAGCCAATATTACATTTTCAGGAATCATTCCTGTAGTTCCTTACAAAAATCAAGCTGTTTAAGAGTTCTCTATAGTTTTGAACTTGAATATTATATAAATCTACATGCAGAGTGATTTTGAAGAATGACAACTAAATTCTACTTTTTGGAAGCTCAAAAGGGAGAAGGTGCAAGTTACAAGCTAAGCCCAATCAAAATTAGCACCTATCAAACAACAGATTTTATTTTTGTCTGCACTGTGCAATTACCAGTGTAATTCATGTCATATGCTGAGTAGAGCATTATCATGAAAGTCAGACCAGACCACACTGTTTCACACAAGGCATTGTCCTTAGACACCCGGAATGTCAGTCACCTCAGAGGGTTTCTGCTGATATCACTACAGAGATACAGAAAAGGAGGTCTTCCATGCTATTCACCTGCCATTATTTAGCAGAAGGGAACAAAGTGAATAGGAGTTTAGAGAGAAAGGATAGGTAGGAATGGTAATAAAAACACAGCAAAATTTGAAAATCAAGTAAGACAAGTTGTTCCAATTCCAACCATTCACAGCAAACCACATCATACCTGTCTCATAAATTCTCCTTTAGCTCAGGGTAAAAAACTGGACTAACACACATCTGCTGTTTAAGATACTTGAATTTGATTTGAATAACTGTGCTTCTGTGTGTGTTCACTTCATTCTTTCCTATTAAAGGAAAGATTTTTTTAAATTATTATTATTATTATAACTGAAAAATTATTATTAATATAACTGATATTTGTAGCAGCATGAGTCTATGACTCAAATCAGTCCAGTCAAATTGGAAAGAAAGGCTTATACTCTGTCTCACACCAGTGATAAACAAGAAGCATGAAGACACTATTGTCACACATTGTCCCCATAGCTCCCCTGAGGAAGATGGAGAATAACAACTGGGTGATGGCACATCCACTTGAGTGCACAGGTTACCATATACAAGGACCCATGTTCAAGCCCCAGGTCCCCTCCTAAAGAGGAGAAGCTTCATGAGAAGTGAAGTAGTGCTGCAGATTTCACTTCCTTTCACCCCCTATTTCCCCTCTCCCTCTCAATTCTATCTCTATCCAATGAAATTAAATAAGTAAATAAATTAAATATTTTTTCAAAGAGGGAGGATGACTGGCAAGAGTCATTCTGGAACTATACTAAGTTCTGCACAATACAGAACTCACCTCCAGTAATCAGTGAGCAAGCACATCAGGTATCTGCAGGACCAGAGAGATGGCTCACCAGATGGGTGAGTGACATAAAGAAGTTGATTTTTGTGGGAGAGATAGCATAATGGTTATAAAAAGAGTCTCATCCCTGAGGCTCCAAAGCCCCAAGTTCAAACTCCCACACCACCACAAGGCCAGAGCTGAGCAGTGCTCTGGTAAAGAAAAAGAAAGAAAGAAAGAAAGAGAGAGAGAGAGAGAGAGAGGGAGGAAGGGAGGAAGGAAGAAAGGGACAAGTCTTTTAAGGCCTTCACTGAGATTTTGTGCACTACATCTGAAACACCACACTCTGAGATACTAGATATAGAAAGAACTAAATGTCCATTCAATAAGAATGTCAGTTTGGATTTTCTGTTATAAGACCATATATGGGAAAAAAAAAAAAAAAAAGAATTTCTGTCCCAATCTATGCCAAATACATTTTTGATCTCTTCCTGTCTCAACAAAAAGTCAGTGGAGTCAGCATCACTATACTCGGGGAGAAAACAGAAAAAGAGAGAGGGGGAGGGGGAGGGGGAGAGGGAGAGGGAGAAGGAGAGAGAGAGAGGTAGAACACGGGACTTACAAGCACTGAAGTCTTACATTCAATCTCTGCCACTACACTTAGAGCTCAATAGTGTTCTGCTGTCTCTTCCCCTCCTCCTTTCTCTAATATAAATACGTTAAGTTTATGAATCTATTTCTCCCCTAGTCTTGCTGAGAGCTGGAGAGGACTAGATCTCTGTGTGGAATACATAGAATCTTTGCTAATCTTCCCCACCTTTCTCTGTAGATTGGGATCAAAGACAACACTGTGTCACTACGTGAATGGGCATGATTAGCATCTCACACATTATCTGTTTTCTTTTGTTCCACAGAAGAAGTGCTTTTACAAATGTGATTACAGCAGGAGCCAAGAGGTGGTGTGGCACACCTGGTTAAGTGCACACATTATCAAGCGCAAGAACCCAGGTTTGAGCCTCTACTCCCCAACTGCAAAAGTGGGAGGAAGTTTTGGGAAGAAGTTTGGAAGGAAGTTTGAAGCAAGAAGTAATACAGTTGTCCTGTCTCTCTCTGTGTGTCTCTCTGTCTCTCTCTTTTTCCTCCAGGGTTATCGCTGGGGCTCTGTGCCTCCACTATGAATCCACTGCTCTTGGAGGCTATTTCCTCCCATTTTTGTTGCCCTTATTATTGTTGTTGCTGTTATTGAGAGAGGAGGGAAGACAGAAAGGGGAGAGTAGACAGACACCTACGGACCTGCTTCACTGCTTTTGAAGCGACCCCTCCCTGCAGGTGGGGAGCCAGGGGCTCAAACTGGGATCCTTATGCCAGTCCTTGCGTTTCATGCCAGGTACGCTTAACCCACTGCACTACAGTCTGCCCCCCACTCTCTCTCTTTATCTCCCATTTCCTCTCAATTACTCTCTGTCCTAGCAAATAAAAATTTTTTAATTTTAACATAAAAATGTTTAAATTTTTACATAAAAAAATTTAATGGCCCCTAGGAATAGCAGATTCATTGTGTAGCTACCAAGTCCCACTAATAACCCTGGTAGCAAAAAAATAAATAAAAATAATAAATGGTATTACAGAGTTATGTGGGTGGCACCCTGCTTCTCTTCTGTAATATTTATTTCTTTATATATATTTTTTATTATCTTTATTTACTGGATAGAGACAGCCAGCCAGAAATTGAAAGAGTAGAGGGAGATAGAGACAGAGAGACAACTGCAGCCCTGCTTCCCCACTCACAAAGCTTTCTCCCTGCAGGTGGGGACCAGGGGCTTGAACCTGGGTCCTTGCGCACTGTAACATATGTGTTCAACCAGGTATGTTACCACCTGGCCCCTGTAATACGTATTTGTAATATATAACAAACAACCTTCAGTTTAGGATGAGAAATTGGGGGGAGAAAGTTTATACTGAGGTCTCACCCCTGTCTGATCCCACTTCTCCGGGGCCAGCATTTTCCTTTCTTTTTATTTCATATAGAGAAAGCTCCATTGGCAGAGAAGAAGGGAAGCCACCTCAGCAGCAGAGCTCTGCTTGATATTATGGTTTTCCAGTGTGGTGTCAGGACTCAAACACTCACACTGTGCATGGCAAAGAATTTGCCTTACTGGGTGAGCTATCTCTTGGCCCCAAAAATGACACTTCGAAATTAAAACTACCATCTCTGGTTGTGGAGACAGCATAGTGGTTATGAAAAAAGACTCCAACCTGCATGTTAGCTATCAGTCTCAGGCAAAATTTACTAAAGTCATGGGCCCCTTGCGACATACCTAAAATAGACTTCCTAGCTTCTTCCCACATGAAGACCCCTAAATTCACCTGCTCTAGTCCTACCTTTGGGTTTCTATTTATTAAATAATTTGTCCTGCTTTATATCTTACCTTAATCTTTCAGCCACCAAGTTGCAGACTACTATGATACCATCCTAAATTCCCTGGGCAGACCACCTCACCTATGTACCCTAGAACCTTACCTCTCCAGATCCCTGCCCCAATAGTGAAAGATAGAAACAGGCTGGGGGTTTTAATCAACCTACCAACTTCCATGTTCAGTGTAGAAGCAATTACAGAAGCCAGAATTTCCACCTTCTGCACCCCATAAAAAAATTTGGGCCATACTCCCAGAAGGATAAAGAATAGGGAAGCGTACAATAGAAGGGATGGGACATGGGACCCTGGTGGTTAGGAATTGTAGGGAATTATACCCTTCTTACCTTACAATTTTGTCATTCATTATTAAATCACTAATTTAAATTTTTTTTCATTTTTTGATTTATTTATAAAATGGAAATACTGACAAGACCATAGGATAAGAGGGGTACAATTCCCAACACCAGAACTCCCTATCTCATCCCCTCACCCCCTCTGCCCTGATAGCTTTCCTATTCTTTAACCCTCTGGAAGTATGGACCCAGGGTCATTATGGGATGCAAAAGGTGGAAGGTCTGGCTTCTGTAATTGCTTCCCCGTTGAACATGGGCATTGGCACGTCAATATATACTCCAGGGTCATTATGGGGTGCAGAAGGTGGAAAGTCTGACTTCTGTAATTACTTCCCCACTGAACATGGGCATTGGCAGGTCAATCCATACTCCCAGCCTGTGTCTTTCTTTGCCTAGTGGAGCAGGGCTCTGGGGAGGCGGGGCCCCAGGACACATTGGTGGGGTCATCTGCTCAGGAGTAAACAATGTAAAGAAAGAAAAAAGAGAGACTTTCATCTCAGAGACTCCAAGGTTCGAGATTTAATCTGCAGCACCACCATAAGTGAGAACTGAGCAGTGTTCTAGTCTCTCTCACTCTGTCTCTCTCATTAAAATAAATAAATAAGTAAAATATTTAAAGAAAAGAAAATAATAAAACTAACTCCTTGTGATGACTTGAGTCTTGCAATTCCAAAGGAGAGTCAGCAGAACCTTTATGACCTTATGCGGAATTGACAACTCTCTAGTGCAATTTTGTTCTTATTACTTTTTAATTTTATTTGTATTCCAGTGAAAGGAAAAATTGATGCTCACACTGAAACTTTTAAAATATACAAATTATTTTGTGGTAATAAAGTGTTTAATATGTACAAACAAAAATAATAATGATAATAGTAATAAATACTTTATTCCTCACATAAACATGGATGGCATGTTTCTAATATGTTTGAGAACATGAAGGTACACTAAAGCCAAATTGTGCAGCAAATATAAATTAACCAAACTCTGATGATGAGAACCCCCAGGTCCCAACATACAAGCAATATATATGATAGTCAAAAGTCTTTTCCCAGTTTTTTTTTAATCTCTCCTGAGACTTTCAGTCTCCTAACCTCTTCATCATTAATATCCTCTTTTAATTCATATCTTATTTTAAATGAAACTTCCTCTCAGAGAGTTCCCTCAGTCATGCGAGCTAGAAGTTTTTAGGTTACCGAACACACTTCCTTAACATCAAATAGTTTTCTTGCTTGCTCATTACTTTAATTGTCCAAGTAAAGGAATTAATAAAAGTATCTGTGCTTCTGCAATGATCTCAGACCCTTAGGAAGTACACTTTTGTGTGCAGTTCAGTGACATAATGAATCTAGAAATCTCAGATGTCATCTGGACTAGTTCTTGTGCATGTACTCGTACAAGAAATGTATATATATATATACACACAAATATATATAATACACAGGCCCAAATGAACCTAAAAAAATGTGGTTCCATGACTAGCAAATCACAATCAAAGCAATGTGGCCCTTGAAGTCATTATCTTTAAGTTAAAAAGGCCAAAGGAAGAGAGCAGGTGCTTTCTCCTTCTGACTGATCTCATTTAACATGACTCCTTCAATTTCCACCCAAGTTGAGACAAAGAGGATGATACTGTCATTTTTAACCATTGTGTATTATTCCATTCCATAACTTATCTATAGCATGTGTGCTCAACCAGGTGCACCACCACCCAGCCTCTTCCATAACTTATCTATTGTTGGGTATCTGGGTTTCTTTTATGTTTAAAATATTACAAATAGTCCTGCTATGAATGTAGGTACACATAAATCTCTTTGATAGATATTTTTGTGTTCTTTAAATAGGCCCCTATGAAAGGATTTCCTAGTTCATAGTGTAGGTCCAGTCCCAAAGCAATACTGAGTGGGAACAAAAAGTGCAAGAATAAAGGTATAATGCTTCCTGCCCTCCAATTATACTGCAAGATGATTATAATCAAAACTGCCTGGTGCTGGAACAAAAATGGACATGGACACAGACCAATGGAGTACAGTGGAGAGTCCAGAAATAATACCCCACATTCACAAATAACAATTCTGATACAATACTAAGTGGTAAAAGCAGTCTTTCAACAAATATTGCTGGAAAAAAAGAGGGTTGAAATATGCAGAAGAAAGAAATAAAACCACCATATATCAAAAAAGTCAACTCAACGTGGATCAAATATCAACTTGGATATTAAACCAGAAACCATTTCTTCTTCACAGAAGAAAACATTGGTAGAACACTCTATTTATTTAAGAAATGTCTTTGCAAAATAAAGTCTAAAAGCAATTTAAAAAAAATAATGAGCCAATAGAACTACATAAAATTTTTAAAAGCTCATTCACAGTGAAAGAAACAATCCCCAATACAAAAAGACACCCTACTGAACGGAAGATGATCATTATATGTCATATATCAGACAAAGGGCCAATTTCCGACCATTTAGTTGAGTATGTGTTTTATCTAGGTCTGAAGATTATACATCACGGTCTTACTTTCATCATTAATTTCAGGTTACATAAATGTATATCTTTAGTGTTTATTGAACTTGCCTAGAAGCTAATTCTCATTGAATTTAAACTTTTGTAACAAAATTACTAATAATGGGGCTGGGAGCATAGCTCATTGGGTGTTTACCTGCATTACCATGCACATCAACCAGGTTAGGGTCTTCAAACTACATAGGAGGTACTACCACTGCAACAAAAGGAATTTTGGTGCCATAGCGTCTCATATATATATATATTTCTCTGTCCTTCTGCCTGGAGCAGTGAAATATCCCATTTCCACATACAAAAAAAAAAAAATGGTTGTAAGGTACATCTTGTGCTTAGTTTATCTTATATCTCTCTTCTCCCAGAAGTCCCTCCTTTTGCACTCCAAAAAGAATTTTGGTCTATACTCCTGGGGGTGGAGGGGAATGTTAGGGGAAGATGACCAAAGGGCTCTGAACCCCATTTCCACCAGGATCCAAAATGTTTGTCAACAGTAATCTTTGTTTTTATACCATCAGTGAAAGGGAACAGAGTCTGGGAAACACCAGAGGAATTCAGACCCTATTAGCATTGAGAGGGAAGAGGATAAAGGAAGGACACTCAAAAGTAGTAATAGGTGTAGGTATGACTTAGAAACAAAGTGTAGGCAGGGCTGTAGAAGTGAATAAAAATGTACATAAAGATAGATAGAAAGATGATAGGTAGATAGATAATAGATAGATGGATGGATAATAGGAAAACCCTATCTATGACCTTGGGAGAACTATTTCAGTTTATACTAGAGGGGACTAGGAGCATAGACTTCTACTGGTGAGAATGTTATGAAATTATTTTATAATTGTATAAATTATTATTAAATCACTAACTAAAAATTAAATATGTATCTTTTTATTTTATTGAAATATTATGTCAAAATATTTTATATTGGGGGATTACCGAAGTTTCTTTTTTTCTTCTGTTTCTCCTATTTTCAACAAATTGAATGATTATGATAAGTTGTTCAGTAGAGTTTTTGTTTGTTTGTTTGTTTTACAAACCAGAATGGGAGAAATGAGTAAAAACTATTTTTGGTTAGCCTCAATTGCATGTGACCATGATAGTGTCTAAATACATAAAAAAATGAATCAGACCATAAGTAGTTATTGAAATAGTATATTTGAATTCATCAAGGAGAGTAAGAAATATGTTTTCTTTACCAACTCTATCACAATTGAATTAAAATCTCTTTGGAGGCAGGAGACAACTCATCCCAATGGAGTCTTGAATCCAGACAGATCAGAATAATAATCAAGACATGTAAACCACTCTGTGACCTCTGCTGAATTACTTATTCTCTTTAGATCTGGATTTCCTATCTCTAAGATAAGTATAATAATATCTAATTGACTAGATTTCACTCTCAACTGAAGACTTAAGCATCTGACTCAGTGAGTTCCCTATTAATATTTGCTTTGTATTTCTTAGCTCATCCACCAAAGACTTTACATATGGACACTCAATGACTGCTTCAACAAATCAGAATAGAATACTACCCTTGCATTGTGAAATACACACTATCATATAAGGATAATGACAATTAATCAGACTGTTTCCAACTGTAAGATTCTTTTAAACATTTGGTTACTTCAATTCTCATTTTTTCACTTTTGAGAACCTGGTAAGAAAAAAAGAAGGGCAGTAAATTGAATGGAGGGAATCAACATAGCATATGTGGGTGTCATATTACAATGTTGTACATCTAAAATCTATATAATGTTTTAAACCAGTGTTCAATCAATTTCAGTTATTCTCATAAAAAATTCTGAGTTCATAGTAAGAACTCAGAAAGTAGCAGCTTTTGTCAATCTTTTCAGTGGCATGAGTCAGTTAACATTTCTTAATGATGACCTTTCCTCATGTCCAACAATGTATTAAACTGTTTTCATACCCCAGGTGTATATATGTTTTTATATTACATAAACCTTCTAAAGCAAACATTGGCTGAAATTTCCTAATTGAAGTGAGCAATTTCATGTTCCTTCTTAGGTAGTCTAAATAAAAGAAACAGAGGAATAGATTAAAAAGTCAAGCTTTGGCAGGGAAAAAAATTTGAAAAAAGGAAAGACTAAAGAAAGTATAAATTATGTACAAGCTCATGAATTACAGAAAATTCACTGGTTTCCCAAAAGGCAGTTGAACTGTTGCATTTGAATTATGCCAGGTTGACATCAAGGAGAAACCAGCTTTATCTATAGGGAAGATCTAAGTCTATAACTTAATGTTCTGACTTCATGTCAGAGGGGGAAATGTCAACCAAATTCTCCTACCAGAAAACATAAATATGTTTGACAATGACAAGCTAAAATACCATGAAAAATTATAACTGGAGTGAAAAGAAAAAATTCTATGGAAGTTAAAATACTTGAGATGAATATCTTCATAACTCAGATGGTTGTTCTTGTATTTGGGCAAAGCATACTGAAGGGTTTTAAATGTTTGTGCTGCAACTCATCCATACTTATGATATAATATCCAAAAGGCAGCCAGCAATTCCAATCTTCAGGGCTGCCAGCCACAAAAATATTGCTTAGCACAACAGCAATCTTTCTTAACCATAGATGACGTTATCTTTAGGCTTAGCTTCCCAGATAGATTTAGAGGGAAACAGCTCTTTACCGGAGCTAGACTGTTAAAGGTTTACACGCAATGTGTGCACTGGGAGGGAGAGGGAAAGGCAAACATAAAAGGTTAGTGAATTAAAAAATAACTTCTAAAACACCTCATATCTTAAATGGATGTGGATGTGGACTTGTTTAAGTAATATAAATTAAACCTAGCCATTTCTTGCTACGGGCACTGCATATGGAAAAAAAAATCTTAGAAATGGAAGGATACTTAAAAAATTGTCATCATAGTGGCAGAGGAGGACCTAGTGGGGGTTGAACTGTTAGGTAGGAAACTGAGAAATGTTACACAAGTACAGACTATTATATTTCACTGTCTACTGTAAATCATTAGTCCTCCAATAAAGAAACTAGTCCCCTAATAAAGAAAATTTTAAAAAACTGTTATGATTACAAATCCTGAGTGTGCATAACATAGGCCATGTAGACAAATTTCAAGTAGTCTTAGTATTTGATGCTAACACTGAAATAAGCAAGACTGAAAGTATACCACTCAAAACCCAAGCGTTCTGAAATGAGAGTTTCCTCTATAGTTATTCTTCAATTTGGGGGATACTTTTCTACTTTACTAGTGGCCTAATGGTTTACAATACAGTTGTTGATACGTATGTATTTGCAAGACAGTCTCTTCCCCAGCTTACGTGCTTTTCCATCATTACACACCAAGACCATCAAGCCCTTCCGTCCTCTCTTCCCCTCCTTCCCCAGAGTCCTTTGCTTTGGTATAAAACACCGTACCCAGTCCAAGTTTCTAATTATATTTCCCCTTACTTTCTAATTTGGGGGCATTTTATGATTAAAGATTACTCTTCCAGAAAACACAAGTAGAACCTGAACTGGAATTGGTGTATTGCACCAAAGTAAGACTCTGGGTTGAATGGGGGGGAGGAGAATACAGGTCCAAAAAGGATGACAAGAGGACCTAGTGGGGGTTGTACTGATATATGGAAAACTGGGAAATATTATGCACATACAAGCTATTGTATATACTGTTGAATGTAAAACATTAATTCCCCAATAAAGAAAAAATTTTTAAATATTTATTTTATTTATGTATTCCCTTTTGTTGCCCTTGTTGTTTTATTGTTGTAGTTATTATTGTTGTTGTTGTTGGATAGGACAGAGAGAAATGGAGAGAGGAGGGGAAGACAGAGAGGAGGAGAGAAAGATAGACACCTGCAGACCTGCTTCACCGCCTGTGAAGCGACTCCCCTGCAGGTGGGGAGCCGGGGTTCGAACCGGGATCCTTAGGCCGGTCCTTGTGCTTTGCGCCACCTAGCTTAACCCGCTGCGCTACAGCCCGACTCCCAATAAAGAAATTTTTTAAAAATTATTCTTCCATCCCTAGAAAAGTCACATATATACTGTATATTATATATAAATATATAGATCTACCTCTCATTTTCTCATTTACCCTAATTTCGCCCCATAGAAAGCTAGAATATATACATATAGATATATAGATATAGATATCTTTCAAATTGTTCCCTTGCTTACTTTCTTCTAAGCTAAATGTGTATAATTATTCTTAATGTTATATAGGCTTCAAATCCCTTCTTTACTCAGTGTGCCTTTCCTTGAAAAACTTTCCATTTATCAGCATCAGTTTCCAAGTGTGGTGTCCAAATGCAGAGTGATGAATGAGGTGTGATCTGACTAGTGAGCTGTTACTACTCTTTGCCTGTCACTTCCTTGTCACTGTGACCCCGCCCCCTATCTCTTTAAGCCCAAAATTGAATTAGGTTATAAGCATATACATGATAGCACTGATTTGTTATGGACTCCTGACTGGAAAGAAAGAAAGAAAGAAAGAAAGAAAGAAAGAAAGAAAGAAAGAAAGAAAGAAAGAAAGAAAGAAAGAAAGAAAGAAAGAAAGAAAGAAAGAGAGAGAAAGGGAGAGAGAAAGAAAGAAAGAAAGAAAAAAGAAAGGGAGAAAGAGAAAAAGAGAAAGAAAGAAAGAAAGAAAGAAAGAAAGAAAGAAAGAAAAAAGAAAAGAATCATAGTACATTTCATAGAAACTAAAATTAAAGCATACTTTATCTATTTTTGTTGATAGTTAGACTTACTCTTGTACTCGTCCTATCATATTTTACTTTGTTAAATCTGGTATTTTCATTCAACCAGATTCTGAGGCCCAGATTTGTCATCTAACCTATTAGCTTAACTTCCAAGTTGATATTCACCCCATGTTTTCTAAGTATGTCAGCAATGTTATTTGTAAACTTAACTCATTTATAAACTTATCTACATAATCAGTCACCTTCTGACAAAAAATACTGATTATTTTTTGGGAGGTGGAAAAGTAGCACTCAAAAATTCACAAAGTCTCTTAATTATACTATTATCTGACTATATTTCTCTACATTTTTTCCACAAAAGTATTATCCTTATAGCATAACAGGCTAGTACATCTGTGATATTCTCCTCATCAAATAACCTAGAAGCTTTATTTAGAAAAGGAACTTGGAAAATTGTAAAAGGCCATATTCAAATGCAACTTATATTTTCTCATAGCAACTATTTCTGGATTTTCAAAGGGCTCAAAACATCTCTTTTAATTCAACTGTTGGAGTCCTTTGTGCCAAATCAATAAGGAAGATCATCAGTCCATCATTTTCAAAATCATTTTATTTTAATTTCAAGATGATGATATCAATTTTGGCAGCATTTGCCCATTTCTAGTTGTGTTTTTGGTTTTTTTTTTTTTTTTTTTTTGGCACTTCTGTCATTATTCAAGACATTTTAAAAATGCCAAAGAAACTGAGAAGGCTGTCGACATATTCTCTGTTCTTGAGGAAAAGCAAAGTGAACTATTTAAGCACAGTATTTTGTTCCATAGTTTCATTCTCCAAAGTCAACATTTTAACTTAATGGAGTTGGGGCCTGGAAAGAGAGCATCATGGTTATGCGAAAGTCTTTTATGCTTGTGACTCCAAGGTTCCAGGTTCAATCTCTGGCACCAAACAGGTCAGAGCACAAGGTGTAAATTAGAAGGAGGGGGAGAAAAAGATGTTGGGTCCTGGTGCATAATGGTGAGAAAGGGCCCAAGCTGGGGGTTCATGAGTATTCTACAAACACCTACATAAGGAGATGACAAACTGTACCCATGTGCCAACAACCTCATGATAAACTGTTAACACCCAATAAAATTATTCTTAAAAAAGAATAATAATTCAGTGGAAAGTGAACAAGCAGAATGTGAAGATTTAGAAGATACTTCTAACAAGACAGAAAAGAGTACTAGAAAGCCCTAAGTTCAACACAGAAGTCAGCATTATTTTTTACAGTCCTTTATTTTACTTGCCTAAGTTTTGATGCCTAATTCACCTAAGGTTCCCCTAGAAATGTGGTCATCCGAATATTTGTCCTCCTAGTGGTTTATCTTTCTCACATAGTTCCTTTAAGTTTCATATAAAATGTTGCAAAAGAGAAGATGTCATCATTTCTTACAGCTGAGTATTCCAATATAAGCCACAATTTTCTTAATCATTCATCTGTCACTGAGCATTTGAGTTGTTCTCATGTTTGAACTCTTACAAATAATGATGCTGTGGACATAGGTATACTTAGATCTCTTCTCATCAGTGTTTTTGTGTCCTTTAATAGACACCTAGAAAAAGAATTTCCAGATAAAGACTGGTTACCTAGTGCAATGGCTCTGCAGAAAAACTCTTCATGCCTGAGACAGCAGAGCTTCAGGTTCAAACCTCAGTTCCACTAGAAGCCAGAGGTATGCACTTCTGGTGTATAAAAGAAAAAAAAAAAAACCCAAAACTGCCAGATTGTATGGTAGGTTCATCTTTAGTGCTCTGAAGAATCTCCAAATTGTTTTTGTGCAGGGTCTGGACCAATTTACATTTTCACCCACATGGTAGAAACGTTCCTTTCTCCCTATATCCTCATCAACACATTTTGTATCTGTCCTTTTAAGTGCATGGCATTCTCATAGGTGTGAGACTGTATTTCACTGTTTTCTTGATTCACATTTCTCTGATATTCATGACTTTGAGTGATTTTTTTCATATGTCTATTGACCATGTGGATAACTTTCCTTAGTGAAGATTCTGTTCATGTTCTTTTTTTTTTTTCTCAACTTCCCTCCATGAATGGGATCATCCCACATTCATCCTTCTCATTCTGGCTTATCTGACTTAACATGATTCCTTCAAGCTCTGTCTAAGGTGAGGTAAAGAAGGTGAATTCTGGGTTCATACTCCCAGAGGGTTAAAGAATAGGAAAGTTATCAAGGGAGGGGATGGGATACGAAGTTCTGGTGGTGGGAACTGTGTGAAGTTGTACCCCTCTTATCCTATGGTTTAGTCAGTGTTTCCTTTTTATAAATAAATAATAATAAAAAGAAGGTGAATTCACCATTTTTAATAGCTGAGTAGTATTCCATTGTGTATATATACCACAATTTACTCAACCACTAATCTGTTGTTGGATACCTTGTTGCTTCCACATTTGGGATATTACAAATTCTGCTGCTATGAATATAGGTATACACAAATATTTTTGGATGGGTGTTTTGGTTCCTTAGGATATATCCCCAAGAGAGGAATTGAAGGGTCAGAGGGTAAGCCCATTTCTAGCTTTCTGAGTGTTCTCCAGACTGCTCTCCACAGAGATTGGACCAATTTACATTCCCACCAGCAGTTCACTCCTCCCATTTTTTAAAATAGAGTTGCTTGATTGTTTGTTGCTGAGTTAATGAACTCTTTATACATTGTGGCTATTGCTTGGTTCTCCACTCTTCCTGTCTCTATTATTATCACTAGGTCCAATTTTCTCTAGTCCCTGATTTAAAAAATAAATAAATAAAGCAATTATCATGCACATCCCTGAGAGCCTACAGTATTTATAGTGGCTAACAGTTTCTTATACCTTTATTTCAAATTCAGTGGAGGATAGGGAGAGAAATTGAGCCTCAGTGTGTAAGAGAGAAGAGAATCTACACAAGATAAACTAACTTATAGACACAGTTGCCATATTCTTATATGCTTTTATCAAGGGACTGATAGAAATGCTTTGTGCTGAAACAGAGCAAAGACAAGCAGGAACTGACAGGCTTGGTGTTGTGAAATGGTACCAGTTATTGGGGATCATGACTATCTAAAGAGGGCAGCAGTTCCCCGGTCAGCCATAGACTGCAATCTCATAACAGTTACCAGATCTTCAATCTCTCTCTGTGTGTGTCTCTCTCTATCTCTCTCAATCTCCCTCTCTCTCTCTGCCTATCTCTCCTCTATCTCTCTCTCTCTCTCTCTTTGCCTGTCTGTCTCTCCTCTCTCTTAGAGATGCCAGAAATCTGGATTTTTATGAAAAAGCTTCCAATTTCAAAATGTTGGCTCAAAAAATCTTTTAAACATTGCATTAGCCAAATGAAACATTGCCATAGGCCAAACCTACTTTGTGGGCATTGGTTTGGGGCTTCAGTAGGGCAACATGCATGGGGACCCATATCATCTCTGAACTGTTGAATATCATCACATCACAAGCCCTGGGGGAGAGAACAGCCTAGTTCAAGGTTATGTGATAAACCACATTCTAATACAATGCTGGTTTCTTATGGTGGGATTCTTCTTCTTTCTGTTGTTTCCTTTTCTTTATTAATTTATTTTTTCAAGATGACAAGAATACAGTCAGCCTAACCTAGCACTGCAGGCCACTAACACATCCTCAACCACCATAATCACTTGCTTTCAATGTGGAGTTAATTTAAAATGAACACTTGAGGAGAAAGAAACTATATCAATCTAATACGTAATCACTATTCTGAGGTTTAAGAATTTGGCTCAAGAGGATTGGCACCTCTTTAGTTTCACTCTAAGAGCACTAGTCAATCATCTAGATGGGTTGGTAAACTGGAGACTAATGGAAAGAGACGAGCATATAAACACAAACATACATGAGCTGTACAGATAGCATAACCACAAATCAAGTACCATGACCTTTAGCAGACACATCTATAGAATTCAAATACAAACTGATAAAGTGGACCGCAAAATAAAATGTGTGGCCATTAAAACTGGAATTCAAAATTGGGTGATATTTATTGAGATCTGTCAAACTTTTCAATAGGTTTTTTTTGATATATAATTCTTTGTTTGGGTATCAGAAAATCTTTTTGTTTTTCCCATATGGAAAGTTTATACATACTGCTAAGTCACATGGAGCAGACACTTAAACTTGTATGCAAAAGATTTATAGCCTTTGAAAATCCATTATACTTTCTCCTGTGGCACAGATGAAGCCATAAATAAATATGTGTACTGACATTGTAGATACAGTGTCATATGTTTCTGAGTATCTTACTTGTTCTTACTCATCAGAAATAAATCACTAGAAGAAGATGGCGAATTTGGAACCTCAGCTGCTGTGAGCTCCAAGAGGCAGCAGCTTGCAACCCCAGATCCTCCACTGGATAGGGTAGGATACTGGCTTTCTGTAGGAGGGTGAACATGAGCTGGTGAGAGTGACACCAAAATACAGTCCCATAACTCTCTCTTGGGCTGACAAACACAGGTCAGGGGGACAAATGAAAAATCCTTTGATTATTTCTGAGCTCACCACCCCCCACCCCAGTATCAGCCCCCAGGGCAAATACAACAGCTGCTAGTAGGCTCCCTGCTGAGCTATTTTCTTTACCAAGATTCCTGGCTCACCAGGGGGTGTCATTCCAAGCCTCTTCCTTTAACTGCTCTCTCTCTCTCTCTCTCTCTCTCTCTCTCTCTCTCTCTCTCTCTCTTAAGTGGCTGGAGCTCTATTTGAGTGACAAAATACCTGACCAATCAGAGCCTCATCCCTCATCCCTGCCAGGGAAAGACTACCTGGAGGTTTTTTTGTTTTTTTTTTGATACTTCTTACAGTTGGCTGTCTTTGCTCAGGCTGCATGAGTCAATCAAGTGGTCCAAGCTGCAGACTGACTGTTAAGGAATTTCTACTTTATTTTATTTCATTACTACTATTATTACATACATGTGTTCCTTTCCATCCACCTTCTTCAGGTTGACCAAAATTAACCATTGTTGTTTTTTCCATTGCTAGGTGATTGCGTGTCCTACCCATTGTAAGGAGAACTTGTTTCTTCTGTCTTCCTCTTCTCTCCACTTTCCTTTTTCCCTCCTCCTAGCTAATTTAAAAAAATTCTTTCCTTTCACTTCTTTTCCCTTTCTTCTTCTTTCTTTTTTTCCTTTTCCTCCTTCCTCCTTGTTTTCTGAATTCACTGATAATCGCTTGTGAATTATTTTGGGAAAGAAATCTGACTCAGAGTGGACTCTATGTGTGTGTGTCTTCTCTACTTCCCTTTCTCCCCTTTCTATCCCTAGAATTTATAGAAGACAGTAGATTTGCATAATTGTCTATTCTTGTTTTCCCTTTTTTCCTATCTCTTTCTTTTTCTTTTGTTTGGTTGTTATTTTTTCTTGGACTGGAGGTGTTGTTTACCTAAATGGTATTGGTTGAACTGCATCAATCCTTGCCTCAGTAAAAACCCTGGGGTGAGGTTGAGAGTGGATATTTGGCTTCCTGGGGCGGTGGGGGGCAGTGAGTGGGATGGGACACAGTCTTTTGGTGGTGGGAATGGTGTTCATGTACACTCCTATTAATTTGTACTCATATAAATGACTATTTAATTAATATGACAGGGGAAAATTGATTGTATGTCTCAAATTTTTTAAAGAACAAACTGAGTCTTTTTAATACACAGGATGAGTCTTTGATATGTTGACTTTCTCAAAAGCCTAGACCAGGGAGAACAGAAGCAACCTATGGCACAGCTATATACAAATAATGTCAAAGTACATAAATTATGGTGATGTTGTGTATGATACAGCAAATCCTAACAAAGGGATTTTTCAAAGTTAACACAATTACCAAATAATGTGATTATAACAAGAACTAGCTACTGTTTTCTTGAACTCTAAGACAGCGGGAACCTCACATTTCCACTATAGAGCCTATATTTCCCCAAGTCCTGGAACCTTAGGGTGGGGCTCACTTTCCTGCATGCTTCTATCAGTTCATAGCAAATAATATTGCGTCTGCCAATCCCACACTAATCAACGCAATGAGTACTACCTCAGCATGCATCACTTCAGACTGTGTCCAGAGACATCAGGCATAGAATGACAACCTTCAGCTTCATTACTTGGGTGAGACCTTTCCTTTCATAGTATTCTCTAATTCCATTCCAGGTGGTTCACTGCCTAACAAAGTCCCAAAACCTAGACATAGACCAGGTCCCATGAGATAGAACACATGTTCACATGTATCCATAAATTAGGGCAAAATATATAAGTGAAAGCAAAAATACACAATAGTCTGCAGTGAGTCAGTATAAAGTTCCTAATGAAATAGTATCTACTTAGACTTAGATACCTCCTCACCTACTTCCCATTACAGTTCTCTCACTCACTCCAAAGTTAACCTTATCAAAGCAAGGACTGCAAAAGCTGTAAGAGACTGGCATACTTTAATGATGACTCTTCAATCATTTTCAGGCCACCCCATCAGCTGGGGCCCTATTTAGGGAGTCCTGAGATTCTCAAACAGATATGATGGGCCTAGAACTCGAATATATTCCTCTCTCCATTGTTACTGGTCATCTCTATCAGGAACAACAAAATGGACCTCTTTGTGAGCTCCCCATAGGACCTTGCCCTCAACTTGGATCAACAATGATAGAGAATGGTCCATCCTCCAAAGGGAGGATGGACAATATACTCTATGCTACAACTGAGGAAGATGGGTCAATATTGGGTCAGTTTGGAATGTTCCTACTCATGACCATAGAATGTGAGCTCAGATCTATAGGGATCTTAGGATCACATAGGCTCCTAAGCTAACTATGGGCCCCAGACCACAACAAATTGATGGGGTTTATAGTCAACAATATTTATACCACTTTTCCCATATTAGGGAGCTATTCTCTTCCCTGATCCAGCTTTCTGGTCCTTCTGCCAACCATGACAATATCTCTCCAGACAATAACTTGGATCCACCTGCATATCAGATTTCAGGCTCAGGGAAAAAAAAAACTAGTATAGCTACAGGCCCTTTGAAATATAACTAAAATATGCCTACTAGCTATCTACAAAATGGAGGAAACCCCCCCCAACATTTTATCTGCACTATTCCAGCCCTTAGGTCCATGATTGTTCAAAATTTGTTTGGCTTTGTATGTTAACTTTCTTCTCAGCCACCAGGTTCCAGATGCTACCATGATGCTGACCCTAGACAGACAACCCCACCAATATGTCCTGGAGCTCCGCTTCCCCAGAGCCCTTCCCCACTAGGGAAAGAGAGAGGCAGGCTGGGAGTATGGATCGACCAGTCAATGCCCATGTTCATCAGGGAAGCAATTACAGAAGCCTGACCTTCCACCTTCTGCATCCCACAATGATCTTGGGTCCATATTTCCAGAGGGATAAAGAATAGGGAAGCTATGGGGAGGGGGGGATGGGATACGGAGATCTGGTGATGGGAATTGTGTGGGATTGTACCCCTCTTATCCTATGGTTTTGTTAATGTCTCCTTTTTAAAATAAATTAAAAGAAGAGGTTAAATTTAAAAAAAAAAAAAAAGAAAGAAAGAAAACACTAGTCTCATCCATATTTTAAAGGGGCTTCAAATAATCAATTTCACTAAATATAATTTTCCGACTTCTCTATATAATTGTCTTTCAAATAAGCATTTTCCTGACACTCTCTTAAACCCCTTGTACTGTCAATTATTAGTAAGATAGGAGCATCAAAGGATATTCAAAACATGTTTTATAAGTATATATTTATTGCTTTCATATAATCTAAAAAGAAGAGTTGACGCTATTAGAAATCAGTACTGTCTTCAGGTCTTCAATTCTCTAAATTCTCACTAATGCTATTAGGTACACTTAACACTTACGCATGTAATAACAGACATTTCATAGTCTGAAACACTTAGTGAGTAAGATGGACTTCCATTTTATTTGTAAAATATTTTATTTATTAGAGAAATCATGAACAAAGGGGAAGACAGAGAAAGAAAGACACCTGAAGACTTGCTTCACCACTCATGAAGCTTCCCTCCTGCAAGTGAGAACCAGGGCCTCAAAGATGGGTCCTTGACCACTGCAGCATGTGTACCTGACCAGGTACACCGCCGGTTAGTCTCCTATAAGATAGTTTTTCAAGTAAAACAACATTTACTATTGTGTGGCATTTTCATGTCCAGAAATGATAGCTTCTTTTTGAAAATTCACTTTGGTTTTAAAAAAATCAGCATTTGAATACTAAATTCATAATCCTAGTTTATGCTTAAACTTTTTTTTTTATTTTTAAATTTTTTATTTAAGAAAGGATTAGTGAACAAAAGCATAAGGTAGGAGGGGTACAACTCCACACAATTCCCAACACCCAATCCCCATAACCCACCCCCTCCCATGGTAGCTTTCCCATTCTCTATCCCTCTGGGAGCATGGACCCAGGGTCGTTGAGGGTTGCAGAAGGTAGAAGGTCTGGCTTCTGTAATTGCTTCCCCGCTGAACATGGGCGTTGACTGGTCGGTCCATACCCCCAGTCTGCCTCTCTCTTTCCCTAGTAGGGTGTGACTCTGGGGAAGCTGAGCTCCAGGACACATTGGTAGGGTCTTCAATCCAGGGAAGCCTAGCCAGCATCCTGGTGGCATCTGGAACCTGGTGATTGAAAAGAGAGTTAACATATGAAGCCAAACAATTGGTTGAGCAATCATGGATCCCAAGCTTGGAATAGTGGAGAGGAAGTGTTAGGGAGGTACTCACTGCAAACTCTAGTGTACTTCTGCTTTCAGGTATATATTTTGCAGTAGTTTATGGATACGTGTGCACATAAGCTCTCTCTCACAGAAACTGGTGTATATCTAGGTTATGGGACTTTGTTAGAAAGTGAGCTACCTGAGATGAAATTAGAGTATACTATTAAAGGAAAGGTCTCACCCGAGTAATGAAGCTGAAGGGTTGTCATTCCACACGTGAAGTCTCTGGATACAGTCTGAGGTGAAGCATGTTGAGATGGCAATCGTTGCTTTGGTTAGGTTGTGATCGGCGGATGCAATATTATTTGGTTTGGATTGGGAGATGCATACGGGAAAGTGGGCCCTATCCAAGGGTGCCAGGACTGGGGGAAGTAGGGGCTCTATAGTGAAGATGTGAGGTTCCTGCTGTCTTAGGGTTCAAAAAGACAATCAATAGTTAATATTATTATCACATTATTTGTTAATTGGGTTAACTTTGAAAAGTCCCTTTGTTATGGTTTGCTGTACAGTACCCAGTATCTTGTATATAGCTGTGCTATTGGAAGCTTCTAATCTACTTGGTCTAGGCTTTTGAGAGAGTCCGCATATCAAATACATAGCCTATATATTAAAAAGATTCAGTTTGTCTTTTGAGAAACTTTGAGACATACAATTGATTTCCCCCTCTCATATTAATTAACTACTGATTTATATGTCTACATTTTGCTAGGAGTGTACATAAACACCATTCCCACCACCAAAGGACTGTGACCCATCCCTCCCGCCCACTCCCACCCCCCACTGGCCCAGGAAGCTACATGTCTACCCCTCACCACTGGGTTTTTGCTTTAGTGCCCTACTTACAATTTGATCAGGTCCTGCTTTTAGTTTCCCTTTCAGATCTTCCAAGTCAGCTTCTGTTGATGAGTGGGATCATCCCATACTCATCTTTATCTTTCTGACTTAGTTCACTTAACATAATTCCTTCTAGCTCTGTCCAAGATGGGTCAGAGAAGGTGGGTTCATTGTTCTTGATAGCTGCATAGTATTCCATTATGTATATATACCACAGCTTTCTCAGCCACTCATCTGTTGTTGGGTATGCTTAAACTTTTAAGTTCAATATACAAAGCTTGTTACTTTGTCTATTCTCAGGAAAACATTAGAAATGACTTGTGTTTTTAAATTTTTTTTTATGTTTATTTTCCCTTTCGTTGCCCTTGTTGTAGTTATTGTTGTTGTTCTTGATGTCGTCATTTTTGGATAGGACAGAGAGAAATGGAGAGAGGAGGGGAAGACAAGAGAGGGGGAGAGAAAGATAGACACCGCAGACCTGCTTCACTTCCTGTGAAGTGACTCCCCTGCAGGTGGGGATCCGGGGGCTCAAACCGGGATCCTTACAAAGTTCTTTGTGTTTGGTGCCATGTGCGCTTAATCAGCTGCGCTATCACCCAACTCCCTAGAAATGACTTATTTTAAAAAAAGCTTATATAAATTTGTAAACATAGTTTAAAATGTATTTAGGTTTCCTTAAATATTTTATACTGAATTTATACATTTGAATACATAACTGTCTTTTTTCTATTCAATCAGTTATAGCTATCCAATCAGCAGTAGGCCTGAATAGAACAAAAGATTGGCTTTCCCTGAGCTAGGGAGAATTTCTTGAGCAAACTGAACTCTTGCCTCATCAGTTTCTGAGTCTACCACAGACTGACATGGGAATCAAAATGGAACATTGGTTCTTCTGGGTTGATACCTTTCCATGTCATCCTGTAGAAGTTGAGTTTATTTGTCTCCAAAACAAATTTCTATTCTTCTTCTTCTAGTGTTTGCCCTTCTTCCGTAGCCAGTCAACAGCGTCAGGTTGAGCCTGATGTAAAGTTTCGAGACCTCCTTTGAGGAGTAAATAAATACTTTCTTATATATTTATACACACATGCACATTGAGAACCCAGAATTCTAGAGAACCCTGACAAAATGTCTGGTTGTTTCTCCCTAACATCCCTGAACTTTGACTTTGTTCCCATTCATCTGGACTTTGAAAGAAAATTGTATGAAAATCAACTTTTATCTGTTTCTCTGCATTTTATCTATCTTTTTTATATTTAGGAAAATGTGTGACTTCTATGAGACATTATAGACTATATTTTCTGTGTGTGCAATTTTCCTTTTAACATATAGCTTAAGATTCTCAAAAGCTATTATCATTCTCAAGAAATTGCTCTCCATATAATTTTATTTGTTATTAAGAGTATATTACAAGACTGTAAGATTAGAATGCCTAGTTCCACAACACACACACAGCCAAAGTTCTGAATCCCCAGCCTCCCAAAGATAACCACCATAGTTTTCACAAGTCTTACAGTTCTTCAAATAATTTTATTCTGTTCTTCATGCCAGAAAAGAATTTGATATAGCTAATATATTCCTATAGAGAATCTGATATAAAAACAAAAAAGGGTCCAATATGTAGATTATCATCTTACAATGAGTTGATGTGTCAAGAAAATAGACCTTGGCATAATTTTGTAGATCAAACTACTGTTTTGCAGCATGCTGAATAGAGACATGAAATAATATTGTCTAGAGAAAAAAAAGTCTGAAATCTCTCTTTTATCATTAAAATAGAAGGAAACATACTATCTCATAGATTGAGAATTTATTTTCCCACACTGAAACAAACAAAAAAAAGAATAAATGACAAAAAAGAAAGAGAGAAAGAAAGAAAGAAAGAAAGGAGATAAAGTGGAGGAAAGATAACCTAAAAGATTCTTTTTAGTAATGAGAGCTATCTTGCTGTATTTGAATCCTGTCTAACCATCCATCTATACTGTGTACTAAAGAGAGACCGTGCCTATTAGCTCTTATGTAGTCAGTAAAGTTTACTATACAGAAAAGAGTGAAAACTAAATCCAGGGCTAGGCAGTGACACAACCAGTTGAATATATGCATTACAGTACAAAGCCCTCAGTCCCCACATGCAGGGGGGAAGCTTCACTAGTGGTGAAGCAGCACTGCAGGTGTCTCCTTTTCTCTCCCTTTATCTCCCCTCCCCCTCACAGTTTGTCTTTGTCCTATCAAAGAAATTTATAGAATAAAATACATTTATTAAAAAGCTAAATTCATCTTAGATCTTTATATGAAGGATAATAAAGGAAAAGCTAGTTTTTATGGAACAATTTGAGGGTTTTTATCAATACTTCAATTAGAAAAATAAAAGTTACTAGGTGTGGATACCAGGACAACTGAATTTGGAATCATGAAAATCCAGCTCACTTGTTCCATCACATAATTGTGTGACTTTGAGACCCTATCTTCTTGCCCATTTAAGCAGATAATCATAATTTGTCTGCAAGAGGTGTTATAAGCAAAGCCAATATATAGAAGATACTTCTGAGTAGGTCTTGAATAAACAGATGTTCTTATTTTACATGATTTTTAAGTAGCAACTTTACCCAGTGCAAAATTGCCATGAACTCATGGAATATGTTTAAAAAAAAAAAGGTATTGTTTTGTTGGATTTGTATTCTAATCAAGTGATTTGCTAGAAACTATATAATCTGCCTTAAGGATTCTAGGTCAAAATGAAATGAAAAGCCATAATTTCTATTTTTCTGATGAGGGGAATTACAAAGTGGAAAAAGAAATTTCTAGACCAAAACAATAAGGAGGGAGAAGAGAGGAGGATAAAAATGACAAAGATTGCATCAGATGTCATCATTCCCATGGATAATTTTACCACTGAGATCTGAAACTTTCTCTTCTAGGTGGCAATTTTGTGACTTGTTTTTCTAGAAGGAGTACTCACACTGTTTTTAAATAAGAAGGGAGGAAATGTGTTGCAATTGATTCTGGAGGCAACAGGAGTGGTGAGAAGAGTGTCTGCAGTCAGACTTCCCAATGCTAAGACCATCCAGTTGTGCGGCTTTGTAAGACCAACTTTTCAACCATAAAATGAGGATAATAATAGCCTCTGCCTTTCAGAGTTGTTGAGGGAAGCAAGCAATTAATTCGTGAAAGTATTTAGAATGAGGGCCTGGCGGTGGCTCACTGGGCTAAGCGCACATAGTATAAAGCGCAAGGACCTGCACAAAGATCCCTGTTTGACCCCCCGGCTCCCCATCTCCAGGGGGCGTCACTTCACAAGTGGTGAAGCAGGACTGCAGGTGTCTATCTTTCTTTCTACCTCTCTATCTCTGCCACCTCTCAATTTCTCTGTCTTAGCCAATAAAAAAAAAAAAAGAAAGAAAGAAAAGAAAAAGAAAAAGAAAAAATGGCCACCAAGAGTAGTGGCTTCGTAGAGTAGGAAACAAGCGCCAGCAATAACCCGGGAAGCAAAATAATAATATATATATATATATATATTTAGGATGAAGAGTGGTATGTTCCAATATTTATTACCATTGCTATTACTGGTGATCAAACCAACAGCAAAAATAAAAATAAAAGAAAGCAGAACTTCCTAATTTCTCTGGAAAAAAAAAGTCCTGAAGAGAGGAAAATTCAAAATGAAAAATTCTTTCTTTCTTTTTTTTTTTTTGTCCTTACCAGAGCACTATTCAGCTCTGGCTTATGGGGTGCAAGGGACTGAACATGGGACCTAGGAGCCTCAGGCACAGAGTCTGTTTGCATAACCATTATGCTGTCTCCTCTACCTAAAAATTGAGAATGAAAATCAGTCCAAGGATTGTTCTAGGTCATAGTCTTATCTTTTTATAAGCTAATATTACTTTTATCCAACAAATTCACATAGTTTAAGTTGAAACATATACTAAAGATAGCCTCAAATTCATCATTAAAAGGTATCTAGAAATCTGAAAGCATTTGGTGAAAAGGAATTCGAGACCAGTTTTGTAACAGGTTAACATTTACTTTGTTTAGTTACTGACTGTAGCTGTTAGCTTTTGCTGTAATTCTGTTGTATAAAAAACCATCCCAGAAGCTCACTGAACTCTTAACAACTAAAATGTATTTCTCAAACATGAATCTGAAAGGCAGCCACAGTGATGTTCAAACTGTGAATCTAGATTAGAATCCTCATTCTGGGACAGACCATATCTCCCTAGCATATGTACCTTCAGAGACCTGAAATAAGTTTCTCATGACAGAAGTAGAAACACAATAGATAAAACACAAAAGCATAAACAGCGGTAAAGTCTATCTTACCTGAGCATGAATTAAATCACATCTGCTCACATTCCCTGGGTGAAAATCACTATCACAATCCAACCCATTGGCAATGGGAACAAGGGCTAGTGGAAGCAATCAGTGTTTGCTGAATAGTAATACACTCTATCATATTTGCCCAACTGCCAGGGTCACGTCAAAGTCAAGATCCAGGCAGTTGACCCTGACTCTAGTGATGTGAACTTCAAAGGTGACTCTAGTGAACTTCAAAGTGACTGTAGTGATGTGAACTTCAAAGGCTAAATGCACCCAACATCACCTCACAAATATGTTGGAAGCATAAATGCATGGACCTACCACAGAGATTTTGACTTGTAAATCCAAGAATGGGACCTGGGTACATATTCAAATTCTCACCAGTGGGAATGTAAATTGGTCCAACGCCTGTGGAGAGCAGTCTGGAGAACTCTCAAAAGAACTCTATGATCCTGCAATTCCTCTCCTGGGAATATATTTTAAGGAACCCAACACACCCATCAAAAAAAGAGCTGTGTACACATAAGTTCTTAGCAGCACAATTTGTCATAGTCAAAACCTGGAAGCAACCCAGGTGTCCAACAACAGATGAGTGGCTGAGCAAGTTGTGGTATATATACACAATAGAATACTACTCAGCTATTAAAAATGGCGACCACCATTTTCAGCACATCTTAGATGGAGCTTGAAAGAATCATGTTAAGTAAAATAAATCAGAAACAGAAGAATTCATATGAGATGATCTCATTCTCAAGCAAAAGTTGACAAACGAGATCAGAAGAGAAAACACAAGTAGAACCTGAACTGGAGTTGTATTTTTACAAAAGTGAAAGACTCTGGGGTAGTTGCGGGGAGAGTATAGGTCCAAAAAGGATGACAGAGGACCTATTGGGGGTTGTATTGTGATGTGGAAAACTGAGAAATGTTATGCATATACAAACTATTGTATTTACTGTCAACTGTAAAACATTAATCCCCCAATAAAGAAATTTTAAAAATTCTCACCAGTAATCTTATTGTATGCAAAGTCTGAGCAGTAATGGGAAAGCTAGTTGGAAAACAGAGCAGTCACATCCCAGAGCAATTGCCACTCTCCTATGTCTTTCTACACTAGTAGAGAAGAAAGGTTATTATGATGACCACACACACACACACAAAAAAAAGACTAAAATGAGATGTATAATGAACTAGATTATTGGCTCCCAGTTTTTCTTTCCACATTACACTTAGTCATGCAGGCTAATAACCCAGTTAGGCTAAAGTGATGGAGCAGCAGAAATAAGTGTGTCATTTATAAGTTTAAACTGTGTGCCTACTTGCCCACATGAATTTCAGCTTGAGCAGAGTGTACCCTGGTACCTGCTGCCTCCCCAGAACTGGAACCCCAGAATTCCAGAATTAAGACTCATTGATAGTATAAACCACAAGTAAGAACCCAAGCTCATCTGGATCCAACTTGAAACAGAGCTGCTTGCCAAGACCAGCTAGATCCACCTACTTCCACCTGAAAACTCTGTGTGCAAAAAGAAAAAAAAAAAGTGGTTTCTAGGTTCTATTTTAGATAAATAAATGCTGGGGTGGTTTGTCACTCAGAAAAAAAGCTAATTCACACAAGATTTAAAAGCTACTTTCTAAAGTGTCTCTGTTTTTCATTTCCCAATTCCAGTATCATTTGGAGAGCAGCAGTGAGAATCCATAATCCCTACACTGCAATGACGTTCAGACTTGAGCAAAATCATTCTTATTGTTCTGAAACTGTGAATAAAGGAAACATCTACATCTAAATCAATATAGCACCATTTATTTGAATATACCTAAAAAGTTAAAAAAAAAAAAGAGAGAGAAGTAAAATAAGAGAAAAAATGAATATGTAGGTCATACAACAGCACTACTTTTTTTTTCCAAATAGAAACAGACTGTTGTATAGAATCCAGCAACTCTGGTGGAAACACTCTGCAATGGAAGCATGTTTTCCATTAACTTAAATACTGTGTTAACCTCAATCAAAAATATACTTTCTTAAACTGAATACAGAATTTATAGTCTTAAGAAAAAGTGCCTCAGTCTAAATGTGCAAAGGATCTAATGCAAATAACTATCACTTGTGATTTTAAAAGTCCTAATTTTACTTTTTAGACAAACTAACAGCCTAAAACTATATTTATTCTTCTACCCAGCCTAGCACCTTAGCTATGTAAGGTATATTTTAACCCTTCCAAGTATATCTTTCCCTTTTCATTGCTCTGTACTATCTTGAGGTCTTAAGAATATGACTGCCCAATGTCCATGTCTAGTAGAGAAGTCATTACAGAAGCCAAGACCTTCCACCTTCTGCACCCCATATGGAATTGTGGTTCACACTCCCAGAGGTATAAAGAATAGGGAAACTTCCAATGGATGGAATGGGACATAGAAATCTGGTTTTAGGAACTATATGAAATTGTACCCATTATCTTACATTCTTGTTAATCATTATTAAATCAATAACAAACAAACAAACAAAAAAAGATATGACTCTGCTAAATAAAGCATTTCCCAAAGAACTGCTTTAAAATAGACTCCCTTTGTCATCCCAGACTTTTAACTGCTGACATTACATGGTAGTGATCTTGCTACTAAACTAGTGATTCCAAGAAATGTCATGAAAGACCTGCCCTATTAGAAAGTGACAGGACAAGCTGTCGTATGTATCACTATTCTGGACTGATAGAATCAGCTTGCTATGGAGAAGAAAATGAGCACAACCCAAAATGGAGTCGCAGGAAGAGACTCAGAAATCAAAACCAAGTTAAGGTCTTGTCAGTCTTTCAAGCATTTCTCCCCTCCCCCATTGGTGTGTGTGTGTGTGTGTGTGTGTGTGTGTGTGTGTGTGTGTGTGTGTGTGTGTGTGTTTATCACCTTTTTCCTTTGAGAGACCCAAGAGAATGCAGGAACTACTAATCATACCATGAAGAAAAGGAAAGCCCTGCAAGAAAGGATATAAAAGCACAAAAGGAAGGAAGAATAAAGGTTCACATAGATCCATCTAAGAACCCCAGGTTGAAAGGAAGCCTTATGAAAGATCTGAATAGATATCCCCCCAACAAAGACACACAGATGGTCCACAGGCACAAGAAACAAAATTAACATTACTTAGTAATTATGGAAATGTAAATTAAAGCCACAATGAATTATCACATCACACAAATACAAAAGACCTGTATTAGAAAAATTGGAAACAAGGGAGTTGGGTGGTAGTGCAGCAAGTTAAGCACACATGGCGCAAGGACCGGTGTAAGGATCCTGGTTCAATATCCCCCCCCGCTCCCCACGTGAAGGGGAGTCGCTTCACAGGCGGTGAAGCAGGTCTGCAGGTGTATATCTCTCTCTCCCCCTCTCTCTGTCTTCCCCTCCTCTCTCCATTTCTCTCTGTCCTATCCAACAATTGTGACATCAGTAACAACAACAATAATAACTATAAGAATAAAAAAACAAGGGCAACAAAAGGGAATAAATATTTATAAAAAAAAGAAAGAAAGAAAAATTGGAAACAAGTGTCAGATAAAATGTAGAGAAAAACAGAACCCTGGCACACTGTTGGTGGGAGGGCAAACTGATGCATCCCCTATGGAAAACAGAGCAAATACTCCTTTAAAAAATGGAAATATCTTACAACTCTGCCATACCGTGTCATAATGGATGTGAAAACACTCATTTAAATAAAATTAGTTTATTGTGGCAGTCTTCACAGTAGCTAAAATACGAAGTCAGCGTGAATCCACCAGTAGTTGACTGGATAAAGAAGTCATAGGAGAACTGCTCGCAGTTACTACTTTGCTGTTGGAATAGGTGACATTATGGCTGTTGGAACAAAATGGACAGAACCCGAGGTGACTATTCTTAGGGAAATGAGTAAAGAAGTGAATGGCAGTTACCAGTGGTTTCCCTCATATGTGGAATATGAATAACTGAAGCAAAATGAGCTTTCAAAATAATAATAAACAAATTGGCTCTTCTACTCTGTGAATATTATGGTGAGTTTGGAAGGAAATAGAACAGGAGACTACAGGTTGGTAGGTCTCTTTGGTGTAAAACTACTAAAATTTTGGTGGCAGGTGTGGTGAGTCTCGCATATACCTGTGTCTATATAGAATCATACATCAAATTTTAATACTATAGTTTTTTAATTTTTATTATTTATGTATTTATTGGATAGAGACAGAGAAATCAAGAAGGAAAGAACGATATAAAGGGAGGGAGACACCTGCAGCACTACTTCACCACTTGTGAAGTTTCCTCTTTGCAGATGGTTACCAAGGACTTGAACCCAGGTCCTTGCTCACCGAAACACATATGCTCAACCAGGAGTGCTACCATCCAACTCCCACCTAAAATCTTATAACATTGTAAATCAACATGCACTCAATGCATAGTCTATCCTTGCAAGGTATCCTTTAAGTAGAAAGGAGAAAGCAAAATCTTCCCCAGACTATAGAAACTGAGTGAATTCATTGCCACCTATTCTGCCTAGCACAAATTACTGAAAGGAGTCCTCCAGGAAAAGAAGCAGAGGGACTCCAGCTCTAAATGAAGTGAGCAATGGTAGAACAGAACAATAGCACAAACAACAGAAAAAGAAAAAGAAAAACAAAAAGCAGATACATAGAAAAAGGCACAGAGTGATGGCCAATGTTGCTACACCAAAGCTAAGGATCAAACACCTAGCTGTGAGAGCAGAAACACTAAAATCCCCACCTCTGCATGACCCTGGACGGAACCTGAAAAAGGCTTGTTTGGTGGGATGAGTTGGAAAGAGAAGGATGACCCTGGAACTTGGGAGACAGGGTCCAAAAAAGAGAATACGGGGTGGTGTGCTGCACTGAAGGCTGGGAATCTAAGAAAGGATCAGGGGGATTGGGTGGTAGCCAGAGGGTTAAGCACACGCTAAGCACAAGGACCGGACCTGCATAAGGAGCCCCTAGTTTGAGCCCCCCCTCCCCACCTGCAGGGTGTCTCTTCACAGCAGTGAAGCAGGTCTGCAGGTATCTATCTTTCTCTCCTCCTCTCTGTCTTCCCCTCCTCTCTCCACTTCTCTCTGTCCTCCAACAATAATGACATCAGTAACAACAACAATAATAATAACAACAATAAAACAAGGGCAACAAAAGGGGAAAAAATCAAAAATTTAAAAAAAATTAACAACAAGGGGGGAGAGGAAGATGGCGGACTGAAAAGTCGCTAACAGCGAGCGCTCTGATCGCATCGTCGGCAACGGTAGGATTTTCTGCCTTTAGCAGGCCAGTTAATAAGGGGTGACACCAAAAAGTGAGTACAATTTAATTTGGGTTAAGAATTAGAGTAAAGGTGACACAGACTAGTGGGGTTCGAGAATTCCCAGGGCACCGGGCAAGGCAAGTGCGCCGGGCATTGTCCTCCGCCCGCCCAGGAAGGCGGCTCCTCCGCCGGTTGCAGAGCGCAGTGGGCAGAGGACCCGGAGAGAGCACTTTAGCTCGGGGGGCTTTCCCTTGGGAGTCTCCAGGGTCCACCGCGACCCTGAGAGCGGATCCAAAGACTTCTTGAGTATAGCTCTCATTGGATCAAAGGATTTGGAGCTAGTTTTCATTTTTGAGAAATACTTTAAAAAAGTCTGGAGGGGGGGTTTCCCGGAAGATGGCGGACTGAGAAGCGGCTAGCCTTGGAGCTCCGGACACATCTCGTGTAAACAATAGGATTTTCTGCCTTTAGCAGGCCAGCCAATAAGGGGCCATAGCGGTGACACCAAGGAGGTGTCTATAACTTAATTTGGGTTAAGAATTAGAATAGGGGAAAAAAATTCTTTTTTCTTCCTTTTAATTTTCAAGCATATATCCTTCCCGCCACCCACCCCCCATAAGCAGTGCCTGGGACCAGCTACTAGCAGGATACCCCATACCACCAAACAGGGTGTTTTTTTTTTTTTAAACTAACTGATACACATTTGGGAAGTTCCTCGCACTGCTCTTTAATTACAACCCTTCTTCTTATCTTCTCCCTTTTCTCTCTCTTATCTCTCTCTATCTCTTCTTTTTTATTTTTATTTATTTATTTATTTATTTATTATTTATTTATTTTTTTTATCTTGTCATACACTTCTTTCTTCTTTGCCTTTTTGAATTTGTGAATTACTTTGGGGAAGAAATCTGACCCAGAGTGGACTCTCTATGTGTGTATCTCTGCTCTAGTTCCCTTTACACTCTTGTTACCCCTAGAATATACACTGGATAGTAGATTTGCATAACTGTCTATTCTTGCTATCCTCTCTTTCTTTTTTCTTTCTTCACTGGGATTTGGTTACTATTTTTTCACGGACTGGAGAAATTTTTTGGCTAACTGGTAACGATTAAAATCCTTCAATACTTACTTCAGTTGCTACTGTAATTCCGGAGGTTGGTGAGTGCAATTGTCATAAAGGTATTTAGTACAGTGTTACTTGTGCTCAAAACACAACAACTGAGGAACAACAGAGCATTAAAAAAAAAAAGAGAGAGAAACACATAAATTAAAAAAAAATGGGTAGATTAAAAACAAATAAAACTGCTACCCCAATGAGTGAAGACAAGAGCCCAGAAGAAACCACAAATCAGTCAGAAGTAACCATAGATAAGAAAAGTATGCAACCAATAATAAACTTATTAATCACAGAAATGAAAACAACATTGGAGGAAAGGAATGGCAGTATTAGGGAAACAACAGTTGAGAACCCCAAGGAAAATACTGATTATCTTGAGACAATTAGAGAACTGAAAGCTGAAATAGCTGTAATGAAGAAAGAAGCTGAGGCAAGGGAAAGCAGACTAACAGAAACAGAAAACAGAATTAGTCAGACAGAGGATGAGTTAGAGAAAACAAAGAAAGAGGTGAAAGAGCTTAAAAAGAGATTGAGAGACACTGAAAACAACAACAGAGACATATGGGATGATCTCAAAAGAAGTAACATTCGTATAATTGGCCTGCGAGAGGAAGAAAGAGAGCAAGGGGAAGCAAACATTCTAGAGGAAATAATACAAGAAAATTTCCCAGACCTGAATAACAGAAAGGATATCAAGGTGCAAGAGGCCCAGAGAGTACCAAACAGAATCAACCCAGACATGAAAACACCAAGACACATCATAGTCACAATGAGAAGAAGTAAGGATAAAGAAAGGATCCTAAAGGCTGCAAGAGAGAAACAAAAAGTCACATACAGGGGAAAACCCATAAGACTTTCTGCAGATTTCTCAACTCAAACTCTAAAAGCCAGAAGGGAGTGGCAAGATATCTATCGAGCCCTGAATGAAAAAGGGTTTCAACCAAGGATAATATATCCTGCTAGACTTTCATTCAAGCTAGATGGAGGGATCAAAACCTTCTTAGATAAACAACAGTTAAAGGAGGCAACTATCACCAAGCCGGCCCTGAAAGAGGTACTAAAAGACCTCTTATAAACAAGAACATCACTATAATACTTGTAATATATCAGAGTAAACAAATTGTTTTTTAGAACAATGGCACTACAATACATTAAATCCATAATATCAATAAATGTCAATGGCTTAAACTCACCCATCAAAAGGCACAGGGTGGGGGGATGGATCAGAAAACATAACCCAACCATATGCTGCTTGCAAGAATCCCATCTGTCACAACAAGATAAACACAGACTTAAAGTGAAAGGATGGAAAACTATCATACAGGCTAACGGTCCACAAAAAAGGACAGGAACAGCCATTCTCATCTCAGACACGATAGATTTTAAATTAAATAAAGTAATAAAAGATAGGCAAGGACATTACATAATGATTAGAGGATCAATCAGCCAAGAAGACTTAACAATTATTAACATCTATGCACCCAACGAGGGACCATCTAAATACATTAAACACCTATTTAAAGAATTTCAAAAATACATCAATAGTAATACAATAATAGTGGGAGACTTCAATACCCCACTCTCACACTTAGACAGATCAGCAAAGCAGAGAACCAATAAAGATACAAGAGAATTGAATGAAGAGATTGACAGACTAGACCTCTTGGACATTTTCAGACTCCTCCACCCCAAAAAACTGGAATACACCTTCTTTTCAAATCCACACAACACATACTCAAGGATAGACCATATGTTAGGCCACAAAGACAGCATCAATAAATTCAAGAGCATTGAAATCATCCCAAGTATCTTCTCAGACCACAGTGGAGTAAAACTAACTTTTAACAACAAACGGAAAATTATTAAAAGACATAGAATTTGGAAACTAAACAACATGCTCCTTAAGAACCACTGGGTCAGAGACTCACTCAAACAGGAAATTCAAATGTTCCTGGAAACTAATGAAAATGAAGACACAACCTATCAAAATATTTGGGACACAGCGAAAGCAGTACTGAAAGGGAAACTTATAGCCATACAATCACATATTAAACACCAAGAAGAAGCCCAAATGAACGACCTCACTACACACCTCAAGGACTTAGAGGAAGAGGAACAAAGGAACCCTAAAGCAACCAGAAGGACAGAAATCACTAAAGTTAGAGCAGAAATAAACAACATCGAAAATAAAAGAACCATACAAAAGATCAATGAAGCCAAATGTTGGTTCTTTGAAAGATTAAACAAAATTGACAAACCCCTAGCCAGACTCACCAAACAAAAAAGAGAGAAGACTCAAATTAATAGAATTGTAAACGATGCAGGAGATATCACAACTGACACCACAGAAATCCAGAGAATCCTGCGAAACTTCTATAAAGAACTATATGCCACCAAGCTAGAGAATCTGGAAGGAATGGAACAATTCCTAGAAACCTATGCACTTCCAAAACTGAACCAAGAAGAACTACAAAATCTAAATGCACCAATCACAGACAAAGAAATTGAAACCGTTATTAAGAATCTCCCCAACAACAAAAGTCCTGGACCAGATGGCTTCACAAATGAATTCTACAAAACTTTCAGGAAACAGTTAATACCCATACTTCTTAAGCTATTCCATAAGATTGAAGAAACAGGAATACTCCCTTCCACCTTTTATGAAGCCAACATCACCCTGATACCAAAAGCTGATAGGGACAGAACAAAAAAGGAAAACTACAGACCAATATCTCTGATGAACATAGATGCCAAAATATTAAACAAGATCTTGGCCAACCGGATACAGCAACACATCAAAAAGATTGTTCATCATGACCAAGTGGGATTCATCCCAGGAATGCAAGGCTGGTTCAACATCCGTAAATCAATCAATGTCATTCATCACATCAATAAAAGCGAAGCCAAAAACCACATGATTATCTCAATAGATGCAGAGAAAGCCTTTGACAAAATCCAACACCCATTCATGCTCAAAACTCTACAGAAAATGGGAATAGATGGGAAATTCCTCAAGATAGTGGAGTCTATATATAGCAAACCTACAGCCAACATCATACTCAATGGAGAGAAGCTGAAAGCATTCCCCCTCAGATCGGGGACTAGACAGGGCTGTCCACTGTCACCGTTACTCTTCAACATAGTATTGGAAGTTCTTGCCATAGCAATCAGGCAAGAGAAAGACATCAACGGGATACAGATTGGAAGAGAAGAAGTCAAGCTCTCACTATTTGCAGATGATATGATAGTATACATAGAAAGACCTAAAGAATCCAGTAGAAAATTACTGGAAGTTGTTAGGCAATATAGCAAGGTATCAGGCTACAAAATCAATGTACAAAAATCAGTGGCATTTCTTTATGCAAACACTAAATCTGAAGAAGAAGACATCCAGAAATCACTCCCATTTACTGTTTCAGCAAAATCAATCAAATACCTAGGAATAAAGTTGACCAAAGAAGTGAAAGATTTGTATACTGAAAACTATGAGTCACTACTCAAGGAGATAGAAACTGATACCAAGAAATGGAAAGATATCCCATGCTCATGGATTGGAAGAATAAATATCATCAAAATGAATATTCTCCCCAGAGCCATATACAAATTTAATGCAATACCCATCAAAGTTCCACCAGGCTTCTTTAAGAGAATAGAACAAACACTACAATCATTTATCTGGAACCTGAAAACACCTAGAATTGCCAAAACCATCTTAAGGAAAAGAAACAGAAATGGAGGCATCACACTCCCAGACCTTAAACTATATTATAAAGCCATCATCATCAAAACAGCATGGTACTGGAACAAAAATAGGAATACAGACCAGTGGAACAGAATTGAAAGCCCACAAGTAAATCCCAACACCTATGGGCATCTAATCTTTGATAAGGGGGCCCAAAGCATTAAATGGAAAAAGGAGGCTCTCTTAAATAAATGGTGCTGGGAAAACTGGGTTGAAACATGCAGAAGAATGAAATTGAACCACTTTATCTCACCAGAAACAAAAATCAACTCCAAATGGATCAAAGACCTAGATGTCAGACCAGAAACAATCAAATACTTAGAGGAAAACATCGGTAAAACACTTTCCCACATACACCTCAAGGACATCTTTGATGAATCAAACCCAATTGCAAGGAAGACCAAAGCAGAAACAAACCAATGGGACTACATCAAATTGAAAAGCTTCTGCACATCCAAAGAAACTATTAAACAAACAGAGAGACCCCTCACAGAATGGGAGAAGATCTTCACATGCCAGACATCAGACAAGAAACTAATCACCAAAATATATAAAGAGCTCAGCAAACTTAGCACCAAAAAAGCAAATGACCCCATCCAAAAATGGGCAGAGGAAATGAACAAAACATTCACCACAGAGGAGATCCAAAAGGCTAACAAACATATGAAAAACTGCTCTAGGTCACTGATTATCAGAGAAATGCAAATCAAGACAACACTAAGATACCACCTCACTCCTGTAAGAATGGCATACATCAAAAAGGACAGCAGCAACAAATGCTGGAGAGGATGTGGGGACAGAGGAACCCTTTTACATTGCTGGTGGGAATGTAAATTGGTACAGCCTCTGTGGAGAGCAGTCTGGAAAACTCTCAGAAGGCTAGACATGGACCTTCCATATGACCCAACAATTCCTCTCCTGGGGTTATACCCCAAGGACTCCATAACACCCAACCAAAAAGAGGTCTGTACTCCTATGTTCATAGCAGCACAATTCATAATAGCTAAAACCTGGAAGCAACCCAGGTGCCCAACACCAGATGAGTGGCTGAGAAAGCTGTGGTATATATACACAATGGAATACTATGCAGCTATCAAGAACAATGAACCCACCTTCTCTGACCCATTGGACAGAGCTAGAAGGAATTATGTTAAGTGAACTAAGTCAGAAAGATAAAGATGAGTATGGGATGATCCCACTCATCAACAGAAGCTGACTAAGAAGATCTGAAAGGGAAACTAAAAGCAGGACCTGATCAAATTGTAAGTAGGACACCAAAGTAAAAACCCAGTGGTGAGGGGTAGGCATGTAGCTTCCTGGGCCAGTGGGGGGTGGGAGTGGGCGGGAGGGATGGGTCACAGTCCTTTGGTGGTGGGAATGGTGTTTATGTACACTCCTAGCAAAATGTAGACATATAAATCAGTAGCTAATTAATATGAGAGGGGGAAATCAATTGTATGTCTCAAAGTTTCTCAAAAGACAAACTGAATCTTTTTAATATATAGGCTATGTATTTGATATGCGGACTCTCTCAAAAGCCTAGACCAAGTAGATTAGAAGCTTCCAATAGCACAGCTATATACAAGATACTGGGTACTGTCCAGCAAACCATAACAAAGGGACTTTTCAAAGTTAACCCAATTAACAAATAATGTGATGATAATATTAACTATTGATTGTCTTTTTGAACCCTAAGACAGCAGGAACCTCACATCTTCACTATAGAGACCCTACTTCCCCCAGTCCTGGAACCCTTGGATAGGGCCCGCTTTCCCGTATGCATCTCCCAATCCAAACCAAATAACATTGCATCTGCCGATCACAACCTAACCAAAGCAACGATTGCTACCTCAACATGCTTCACCTCAGAATGTATCCAGAGACTTCACGTGTGGAATGACAACCCTTCAGCTTCATTACTCGGGTGAGACCTTTCCTTTAATAGTATACTCTAATTTCATCTCAGGTAGCTCACTTTCTAACAAAGTCCCATAACCTAGATATACACCAGTTTCTATGAGAGAGAGCTTATGTGCACACGTATCCATAAACTACTGCAAAATATATACCTGAAAGCAGGACTACACTAGAGTTTGCAGTGAGTACCTCCCTAATACTTCCTCTCCACTATTCCAAGCTTGGGATCCATGATTGCTCAACCAATTGTTTGGCTTCATATGTTAACTCTCTTTTCAATCACCAGGTTCCAGATGCCACCAGGATGCTGGCTAGGCTTCCCTGGATTGAAGACCCTACCAATGTGTCCTGGAGCTCAGCTTCCCCAGAGTCACACCCTACTAGGGAAAGAGAGAGGCAGACTGGGGGTATGGACCGACCAGTCAACGCCCATGTTCAGCGGGGAAGCAATTACAGAAGCCAGACCTTCTACCTTCTGCAACCCTCTACGACCCTGGGTCCATGCTCCCAGAGGGATAGAGAATGGGAAAGCTACCATGGGAGGGGGTGGGTTATGGGGATTGGGTGTTGGGAATTGTGTGGAGTTGTACCCCTCCTACCTTATGCTTTTGTTCACTAATCCTTTCTTAAATAAAAAATTTAAAAAAAAAAATTAACAACAACAACAAAAAAAGGACCAGAAGAGGAAGGTGGGAGGAGTCGGGTCCTAGGTTAAGGGTGAGAGTATTTTTTCCAGAAACCTGTCATGCAGAGCTGGGAAACTGTGCCCAGGTGTAGACAACTCCCAGAGGGATAGAGAATAGGAAAGCTATCAGGGGAGGGGATGGGATACGGAGTTCTGGTGGTGGGAATTGTGTGAAGCTGTACCCCTCTTATCCTATGGTTTTGTCAGTGTTTCCTTTTTGTAAATAAAAACTAATAAAGAAAGAGTACAAACGTCAAAGAGCAGTCCCTCTTGCAAACTCCCAAACTCCCAGAATAGAAACATCAGCTCAAATCGCTACCATTCACATTATTATTTGTTAAACATTTCTCTAGTTCCCTTTCACTCTTTTAAAAAAAAATTTATTTCCTTTTGTTGCCCTTGTTTCATTGTTGTAGTTATTATTGTTGTTGTTGTTACTGATGTTGCTGTTGTTGGGTAGGACAGAGAGAAATGGAGAGAGGAGAGGAAGACAGAGAGGGGGAGAGAAAGACAGACACCTGCAGACCTGCTTCACCGCCTATGAAGTGACCCCCCCTGCAGGTGGGGAGCCGTGGGCTTGAACCAGGATCCTTATGCTGATCCTTGCACTTTGCGCCATGTGCGCTTAACCCGCTGTGCTACCACCCAACTCCCATTCCCTTTCACTCTTTAAAACAAGTTTTTTTGTGGTCCAGGAGGTGGCACAGTGGATAAAGCATCGGATTCTCAAGCATGAGGTCCTGAGTTCAATCCCCAGCAGCACATATACCAGAGTAATGTCTGGTTCTTTCTCTCTCCCTGCCTTTCTTTCTCATTAATAAAATAAATAAAATCTTTTTTTAAAAAAAAAAGTTTCAATCACTTGGAACCTCCTTTTGTTGAGTTCTGTCCTCACAGTTTCTTTGTCTGACTCTCTCCCACTCTTTCTCTTACTCACTCTGATGGACAATTTCCCCAAGTTCTAATGATCTAGAGGTGTTCAGTATCAGCAGATGCAAAAGTTCCACTAGAAATGTAAGAAAATATTACAGTATGCAAGGACCTGGGTTTGAGCCTCTTATCCCCACCTGCAGGGAGAAAGCTTTGCAAGTAGTGAAGCAGGTTTTCAGGTGTCTCTCTGTCTCTCTCCCTATCACCCCCTTCCCTTTCAACTTCTGGCTATCTCTATCTAACAAACAAAGATAATAAAAATTAAGAAATAAAATAATAAAATAGAGAAACAGTGTGAATCATAAAATTCTCCAAGGAAAAGACTAGGTTAATTGTTAGCAGAAGTCTGTAAGCCATGTGGGTAGGATCCTGTGAGTCCTATATTTAAATAGAGGTGTTTACTTCTCTGCCCTCCTTCGCCTCCCCTTCCTCCTACCAGCTGTACAGAGCTCTCCTTTGGTAGAAAAGGACATGCAAGCTTACAGTGTCTAAGAACAGAGAATAGACTCTACCATAAGGTAGACACAATATTCTATCACTCTCCATACAATACCAGGTCCCCTCCTGTAAGACACATATAAAGTGCAAGTGCTACCTACCATCTTAATAAACATTCCAGGGCATCCATAAGCCTGAAAACACCCAAATGCCCCACTTCCTCTCCCGTTGGCTCCCTTAGCTCTTTCCATTTCATTGTTTGTTTTAATTAAAGAACTTAAAAATCCAAAGCTTTCCTCACAGATGTGAGCTACATCTCAGTGATGCCCTTAATCCCACATTTATTTCTTCTTCTAGCGTTTGCCCTTCTTCCGTAGCCAGTCAACAGCATCAGGTTGAGCCTGATGTAAAGTTTCGAGACCTCCTTTGAATCTGGAGAGGTGGCAGTCGTTGACTATGTGGGTCATAGTCTGTCTGTAGCCGCAGGGGCAATTTGGGTCGTCTCTGGCTCCCCAGCGATGGAACATAGCGGCGCACCAGCCATGGCCTGTTCGATAGCGATTGAGGAGGGCCCAATCATAACGTGCTAGGTCAAAGCCGGGTTGACGCTTGCAGGGGTCTGTGATGAGGTGTTTGTTCTTTACCTCAGCTGACTGCCAACTCTGTTTCCAAGAGTCTGGAACAGAGAAGTTCAGTGTAGGCATAGGGGACCAGATTGGGTGACGAGACATCAAGCGTTGAACAGGGTGGGCGAAGATATCTGCCTATATTGGCAGGTCCGGTTGAGCGTAGACGTGGGAAATGAACTTAGATGATGCCGCATCCCGACGAATATCTGGCGGGGCGATGTTGCTAAGAACTGGCAGCCATGGAACCGGGGTGGAACGGATGGTTCCAGAAATTATCCTCATGGAGGAATATAATTTGGAATTGACCAAGTGGACATGGGGGCTACGGAACCATACTGGGGCACAGTATTCTGCAGTGGAATAGCATAATGCCAGAGATGATGATCATAGTGTGGAAGCGCTCGCGCCCCATGAGGAGCTGGCCAGTCTTGCAATGATGTGATTCCTCGCGCCCACCTTTGCTGCAGTTTTTATGAGATGTTCGTGAAATGACAGAGTGCGATCGAGAGTAACGCCAAGATAGACTGGCTGGGCTTCATGCCGGATTCTCGTATCGCCAAGCTGCACATTAAGCTCACGTGAGGCCGAGGCATGGTGTAGATGGAAAACAGATGATACCGTTTTTGCAGTGCTAGGGATTAGTCGCCATTTTTTACAGTAATCAGATATCAGAGACATGTCTTTCGTGAGTGTTTCCTCAAGGATGTCGAACTTGGATGCCTGAGTTGCACAGCAGATGTCATCGGCGTAGATGAACTTCCTTGAAGAAGTTTCTGGCAGGTCATTGATGTAAATATTAAATAGCGTAGGAGCCAGAACAGAGCCCTGGGGGAGGCCACTTGAGACAAATCTCCATCTGCTAGACTTGTCACCCAGATGTACCCGGAATCTTCTGTTTTGGAGAAGAAACGATACAGTGTTGCCACCCATGGAGGCAGGCATCTTGAGATCTTGACTAGGAGACCACGGTGCCAGACCATGTCATAGGCTGCTGTGAGATCAACAAAGACAGCACCCGTCATTAAATTCTTCTGGAATCCATTTTCAATGTAAGTTGAGAGGGCCAGGGCTTGTTCACAGGTAGATCTTCCTGAGCGGAAACCAGCCTGGGCGGGTGATAGGAATTTCTCTGTAAGATGAGAAATACGTGACAGAAGCAGCCTCTCAAGGAGTTTGTAACACACGGAGAGGAGAGAAATTGGTCTATAGCTGGCGGCCAGTGTTGGGTCTTTCTTTGGTTTCAAAACCCACATTTATTGATTCAACATTTATTGATTCAACCCACATTTATTGATTCCTCTGTACCTAGTTGACCATGGTTTTCTTGTCCTCCTTCCACGTGATTAAAGAAAAAGGAAAAGCTAGAAGAAAGATGATCTATGTGTTCTACTAACCATAGAAGTCAGGTCCTCATGACTGTCTTCTTTAATCAGAAATTTCTCTAGTGTTATTTCTTTTAAGTTCTTGGGAGTAAGTTTAAATCCACGCTCTCACTTTAAAATTGAATTTAACTGGAGGGGGGGGGGTGTCAGACGGTAGTGCAGCGGGTTAAGTGCACTTGGCACCAAGCACTTGGTTCACCACAAGCGGTGAAGCACGTTTGCAGGTGCCTATCCCTCTCTCCCCTCCTCTGTCTTCCCCTCCTCTCTCAAGTTCTCTCTCTGCCCTATCCAGCATCAATGGCAACAATAATAATAACGACAACAAGGGCAAGAAAATGGGAAAAAATGGCCTCCAGGAGCAGTGGATTCATGGTGTAGGCACCAAGTCTCAGCGATAGCCAGGAAGGAAGGAAGGAAGGAAGGGAGGGAGGGAGGGAGGGAGGGAGGAAGGAAGGAAGGAAGGAAGGAAGGAAGGAAGGAAGGAAGGAGGGAAGGAAGGAATTGAATGGCACAAGGACCTGGCTTAAAGTCCCCAAACCCCACCTGCAGAGGGGAAGCTTCACAGGTAGTGAAGCAGTGCTACAGGTGTCTCTTTCATCTCTCCTTCTCTATCTCCACATTCTGTTTCAGTTTCTCTCCATCTCTATCCCATAAATAGATAAACATTTAAAAAACATAATTTGGAAAAATAATTGAATTCAAGATATAGGGAGATCCTCGGTAACACCCCTAACTCAAATTCTGGACTCCAATACTAATAGTCACAGCACTTGCAAACACTAGGTCAGGGTGGGCTGGGAAATAGTATAATGATTATTAAAAAGGCTTTCATGCCTGAAGCTGCAAGGTCCCAGGTTTAATCCCTAGCACCACCATAAACCAAAGTTGAGCCATGCTCTGGTCTTTGGGTGTGTGTGTGTGTGTGTGTGTGTGTGTGTGTGTGTGTATGTTTCTCATTAAAATAAGGCAAATAAAATATTTTAATTGTCTTTTAAAAATTAACTAGATGGCCGGGTGGTGGTACACCTGGTTGAGTGCACATGTTATAATGCACAAGGACCCAGGTTCAAACTCCCAGTTTCCACCTGCGGGGAGAAAGCTTTGTGAGTGGTGAAGCAGGGCTGAAGGTGTCTCTCTGTCTCTCTCCCTCCCTATCTCCCCTTTCCCTCTCAATTTCTGGTTGTCTCTATTCAATAAATAAAGTTAATAAATAAATAAATTAGATAAAGAGGAAAGAAAGCATTAAAATGGCTCCTAAGCTGAATATGGGCCCCAGATCAGATCAAATTCATGGAGTCTACAGTCAACAATATTTATACACCTTTCCCATATTAGGGAGCTACTCTTTTCCCTGATCCAGCTTTCTGGCCCTTTTTCCAGCCATGCCATCATCTCCTCAGACAATAACTTGAGTCTACTTGCGTATCAGAGGTCAGGCTCGGGAAAAAAACTAGTATAGTCATGGGCCCTTTAGAATATAACTAAAACAGGCCTACTAGTTATTTTCAAAATGGAGACCCCAAATCTTCATCTGCAATATTCCAGCCTTTAGGTTCATGATTAGTTAACAATTTGTTTGGCTCTATATGTTAACTCTTTTTTCAGCCACCAGGTTCCAGATGCTAGCATGATGTCAAATGGACTTCCCTGGGCAGATTACCCCACCAGTGTGTCCTAGAGTCATGCTTCCCTAGAGCCCTGCCCCACTAGGGAAAGAGAGAGACAGGCTGGGAGTATGGATGGACCTGTCAATGCCCATGTTCTGTGGGGAAGCAATTACAGAAGCCAGACCTGTCACCTCTGCACCCCATAATGACCCTGGTTCCATACTCCCAGAGGGACAAAGAATAGGAAAGCTATCAGGGGAGGGGATAGGATACAGAGTTCTGGTGGTGGGAATTATGTGGTGTTGTATCCCTTTTATCCTATGGTTTCTGTCAGTGTTTCTTCTTTATAAATCAAAAATTTTTTTAAATGCTAAAGTGTCTCTAGTGTGATGTTTAAAGAAAAAGAAGCATTCATCAGGCTTAAAACACTTAGGTAACTTGACTCAAAGCCCCATTTAAGGATCCCACATTGCTGGGAAATTGTGCCAATGCAGTCACATCTGCCATGTTGTCCCCTCAGGCTACTGCTAGTTCCCTGGAGAGTTGGGACATTCTCGGAGTGCCTGTTCAGTCATGTTGTGCCCTCAGGACATTGTCTATATCCCCGCGATATCTGGAGTGCTCTGGTTACTCCTCCCCCCTCCCATTCTCACGAGAGTTATCATCCTATCCTGGAGTGCTATGGTTACTCCTCCCCCTTCCCATTCTCGCGAAAGCTACTCCTATAAAAACCCTTCGTTTTCCGCACCTCGTTGTCTTGCCTGCGCTCCACTCCGGTGTTCAGACGCAGGAAAGGTTACTGCGTGAGGCGGCCATTTTCTCTACCTCCACGTGGCCCAACCTGCTTCTCTAACACCCAACTCTGAGGTGCCAGCGCGAATAAAGATTTGTGTTTCCTCTTCGCTCCGGACCCTCTCTCTCTCTTCTCTGTGGCCTGCGCACTACAACATCTGGCTCTACAACACCACATAAACAGAAGATTAACTCATAGTGACAAAGAATGTTTCTCCCTGGGTCTGGGTGATGGCACAAGGACCCAGGTTCAAACACCGGTCCCCTCCTGTAGGGGGAAAGCTTTGTGAGTGGTGAAGCAGTGCTGCAGGTGTCATTCTGTCTCTTTACCTCTCTATCACCCTCTTCCCTCTTGATTTCTGGCTGTCTCTATCCAATAAATAAATATTTTTTAAAAATGGAATTAGGAAAAAAAACTTTTAAAAAAATGTTTCTTCCAGTAAGACTCGCCCCGGAGGTGGGTAGACTAATTCCATAATTTAGATCTTTTTTTATCCCCTGCATTCTTTCCCCAGTCCTTATTTGTGCAGATTCTAGCACTACAAATCCATTACTCCTAGCAGCCCTCCCCCTCCCCCCATTTTATTGGATAGAACAGAGAGAAGTTGAGAGAAGAGGGGAGATAGAGAGGAAGAAAGAAAGACATCTGCAGATCTGCTTCTCTGCTTCTGAAGCATCCTCCTGCTGGTGGGGAGCTGGGGGCTCAAACCCAGGTCCTTGCACTTAGTGCTACGTGCATTTAACTGGATGTGCCAATCCAGCCCCTGAAAATTCTTTAATAAATTCCAGAACGGAATGACTCCTTACTGTCGTAGGGACCTAGGAACCAGAATGCATTGGTAGATTATAAAAAAAAAGTCTATACTTTTTGCTGCCTTAGCACATGTACCAAGTGCTTAAAACAACTGGTTCATTTTACATATAAAAAATTGACTATGTAGAGTTATTCCCATTTTATAGGTAAGGCTTACAGAAGTTAAACTGTGCTCTTTAAAAGCTCTCAACAATATATTTCTTTACAAGTAATGTAATAAATTTTTTAAAAAATCAATACCAAAAGATAAAAACACTTATTTTCTCCCATGTTAGTAGGTGACCTGTCAGACAGACAATAATCTGACCATCCCATTCCTGTGTCCCTGCTTTGGAAAATCTATGAGTTTCTCTTGAGCTAGCTGTCTTTAAATTTATTGACTATCCACGTGGCCACCAGCAAGATCATCCAAGGTGGGACTAGAGTACCATCAGTATTAATAAATACAGACTAAGTCAAATATGAGTCAGGATAAAAATGAATGAGTATTATAAAACAGAGACAAACATTGAATATCCCAACCTCACTCCGGATATAACTTTAAGTCTGCAAGTGCCGGTGCCAGTTCGGGGCTCCAGTTGCTGGGCTAGCTTCGCAGGCAAGAGAGAGATGACCAGGGACTCATGGCTGAGTGGGACACAGTTCAGTCTTTATTGATGAGGAATGCAGTGTGATCTAGCTATCTCTAATCACAATCCTGTCCTATATATATCTCCTGAGGTAGAAGTGTCAAGAAAAGGAAGTACTTAGAGTGGAGGAGGGGAGAAGGAAAAAGCGCTGGAACCAGTGGGGATTAAACCAATGAAAACAATGATTATGTAAATAGACCACCCTGGCAAGCAATGCAACAGAAGGGGTTTAGAAGCAGAATTTAGAAGCAGACCAACAAGCAAGGATTATTGACATATTCTAAAAGAAATAAATTAGCAGTCAGGTAAAACACAGGATTCAGAGGCATGACAGAGTTTTAATCCCCAGCACTGCCTATGCCGGAAAGATGCTCTGCTAACTCTCTGCCTATTTCATAAAATAAATAAATCCTAGGTGGACAAGATAGCTCACCTGGATATGTTCAAGTCTGACCCTCATCACACCGGAGCAAATTTCAAAACTGTGGCATTTCTCCCTCTCTCTGTCTCTATCTTTTGTTTATCTGAAAAAGTCAACCCAGAGCAAGGAAGCCCTGCAAATGGCAAAAACTAAATAACTAGCCAAATCTCCTGATCCCTGAGACATCAGAAAGAATTTCATTGTCTCACAATTTTGAAGCTTGGAAATATCCATCCAAAGACTCAGCAGGATTGATATCTTCAGAAACCTCTCTCCTCAACTTGCAAATAGTATTATTTGTGCAGGATGGTTAATTTAGTGGGTTTTATCTAGTCACTCTGTTTTAGGTTGGATCCAGATAGGCTTGGATTCTTACTTGGAGGGAGGACTGTCAATGAGTCTTAATTCTGGGGCCCCAGCTGGGAAAGCAATGGACAGGGGAGGTGGGGTGTCATTGTACACAAGGTGAAATCCAGGTGGACAAATAGGAGTATGAATGAAACCTAGAAATGGCACACTGTTACTCCTATCCATATGTCTGTCACTGGCCAAATGGGTCACATGGCTAAGTCTAACATGAAGAAGAAAAGAACTGGGAGCCAATCATTCAACCTATCAGAAATCCCAATTCAGCCTCTTTTGTTCAGCAGGCAGGAATGTTGTCGTTGAGTTATTCTTCCTTTTTCTTTACTGTCTTGAACCCTAACCTCGTTAACAAAAAGCTCTGGCAAAAGGGATAAGGAAAATACAGGAATTAGTAGATTTAACACCCCACTGACTCTCAAAATTAGACATTAGCCTGTGGTTATAAACCTAGCTAAGTCATCTGGGTCATGCACCTTTAAATACTTTTTAATGCCCACCCAGAGGAGGCTGAACACTGACAGTTTTCAACAACCTAGCTGCAATATTTTAATGAGAACCATTTCTGTCCAGATTTCTTCACACAGGCATTTATTAGCAAGTACTTATCAGCAAGAAAGCATCAAAGAGTTTATACTACTTGTCCTATAGGCTGAATTTCTAGGTGCTTTGGGTTTGAAAAGTTCTCCTAAGTCAGAGTCAGCAGAATTTCTGAGGCAGTATTCTACAGCTGGGAAGACAGCACAATAGTTATGCAAACATCAAGTCTGAGGCTAGAACTCCCTGGTTCAACCCCCAGAACCAGTGCTGAGCAGCACTCTGGTAACAACAACAACAACAAAAGATTGGGTGGGGAGGAGCGGTCTGGGAAAGTCATAATGGTTATTCAAAAAGACTTTCAGGGCCCAAGTGGTGGCGCACCTGGCTGAGCACACATGTTACAATGCACATGGACCCAGATTTGAGTCCCCACCCCCCAAGTGCAAGGGGAAAGCTTCACAAGTGGTGAATCAGGGCTGCAGGTATCTCTCTGTTTCTCTCCCTTTCTCTTCCCTCACAATTTCTGGCTATCTCTATTCAATAAATAAATAAATATTTTTTTAAAAAATTTTTAAAGACTTTCATGCCCAAGACTTTAGTTCCAGGTCAATCCCGTCACCTTAAACCAGAGATAAAAAGTGCTTTAATAAGAAGGAAGGAAGGAAGGAAAGAAGGAAAGTGTTCATGAGGTAGGATTCTGTGCTTAGAGCACACAGAGATCCTCCAAAAATTATCTGAAAGGAGACTCAGTTGCAGAAGCAAACTATGATTGTCATCCCTAGAAAGACCACTTTAGAGGAGGACCTAGAGGGGGTTGAATTGTGTGGAAAACTGTCAAGGGGCTGGGTGGTGGCACACCTGGTTAAGTGAACATGTTACAATTCAATGAGCAAGGACCCAGATTCAAGTCCTTGGTCCCCACCTGCAGGGGAAAACTTCACAAGCAGTGAAGCGGTGTTGCAGGTATCTCTCTGTCTCTCTTTCTCTCTATCCCCCCTTCCCTCTCAATTTCTGGCTATCTCTATCCAATAAATAAATAAAGATAATAAAAAAGAATTAATAAAAAAAGAAAACCAGGAAATGTTATGCATGTACAAACTATTGTATTTTACTGTCAATTGTAAACCATTAGTCCCCCAATAAAGAAATTTTTTAAAAAGACCACCATTTAAGAATGTATATCCTATTCACAAGTCAAACTATGTTTATTTCATCTATCAGAACTGGAGCCCGTTGCTAATATTTACCATGCATTAATAGCTAAGATCAAGCAGTAGGAAACTAGGTTTAGGATTAGTATCCTAATTCATAAAGTACCCAATAAATCATCACAAGGATAGAGAATAGAAAATTGAATAATGGTTCCTTCTGGAGTGAGGGCCACTCTCACTAACCATCACCCAACACTGTGTTGTCCTGCCAGAGTCATATGTGACCACACAGAAAGTTAAGGAATAAGAACTGGTATAGGCCACATACCACAGGGACTCTAACTGCCAAGATAAATTCAAACTATAGCCACAGATAAGACATTTCCCCAGGGGTAAGGACCCAAGAATTCTGATTCTAGGTGTTGAACACATCTCTTTGGGCCTCCTCTTTTTTATGTTGAACACATCTCTTTGGGCCTCCTCTTTTTTATGCAGTAAATAAAGAATTTGACTTACATCAATTTCTCAGATCTGTCCTACAGAACCTTGGAGACTTTTGGGTTTTTTTAATTATTTTTATTATCTTTATTTTTATTGGATAGAGACAGCCAGAAATTGAGTGGGGACAGGATGATTGAGAAGGCGAGAGAGAGAAACCTGCATCCTCTGCTTCACCACTTGTGCAGCTTTCCCTCTGCAGGTGAGGACCAGGGGCTCGAACCCAGGTCCTTGCACACTGTAATATGTGCGCTCAACCAGGTGCGCCACCACCCGGTCCCTGAACCTTATAGTTTTATGGAAGAACTCCAGGGGATATATAAACTAGTGATTCATTTTTTTTTTCCTCCAGGGTTATTGGTGGGCTCGGTGACTGCACCATGAATCCACTGCTCCTGGAGGCCATTTTTTTCCCCCTTTTGTTGCCCTTGTTGTTGTAGCCTCGTTGTGGTTATTATTATTGCCCTTGTTGACGCTATTCGTTGTTGGATAGGCAGTTTAGTAATCTGTGATGTATGTTTAAAAAGGAAGAAAGAAAAAGCAACAATGTGCAATTAAGCCTGCACATAACCCCCACAAAGGAACAAGATAGAGACTGAAGGTACCAGAATAACTTATTTTTATTCAGACCTTAGGATGAGTTCTTTAACCATATCTGTAAATGCTATATAAATATATTGTAAACATGTGATTAAAAAGATAATTTGCAGCTCAACATTTTTTTTTAATTTAGGCCTCTGCATGTCAACTCATGTACAAGTATGTGAGGAAGGACATGACCGCAGGACACGTGTAATGCGCTCAGTTAGATGCCAGCAAAGGCTTAAGGAAGGATGTTCTCATCACACCATAATTGTCAGTTATGCAATAAAGCAAATGCCTAATACTTTATGCACTGATTGTAAGTCCTGATGAAAGTCTGACTTTTTTAATTATAGAGCTCACTGGAGCTGAGAGTCTATTCTAATTTTGTTTTCCTTTTCCTTGAATAAGTCCCTCTAAAACCAAATGTGCATGTGAATCCACATCCTGATTTAAACATTTCAAAGGAAAAAAAAAAGATGGTGATATATTCAAGATGCCTGGCATCCATATAAAAAGAAGGAAATCAGGGGTGAGGCAGTGGTGAACCTGTTATCATCCAGGGGGATCTGAGTGCAGGTCCCTGGAACCCACCTGTGTGTGTGCGTGTGAGGGGGGGGTGCTTCACAGGTGGTGAAAGCAGTGTTGCAGGTGTCTCTTTTTCTCTCTCCCTCTTGATCCCCCCCTTCCCTCTCTCTCTCTTTCTTTCTGTTTTTTTTTATTATCTTTATTTATTTATTGGATAGAGGTAGGCAGAGATTGAGAGGAAGTAGGAAACAGAGAGGGAGAGAGATACCTGCAACACTGCTTCACCACATGTGAAACTTCCCCCTGCAGGCGTGGACCGGGGACTTGAACCTGGGTCTTTGTGCACTGTAACATGTGCGCTCAACCAGGTGTGCCACTGCCCACCCCTCCTCTATATTTTTCTCTGTATCTGTTTAAAAAAAATGAAGGGAAAAAAATGAAGGGAAAAAAGGGACACTGGAAGTAGACTCAAAATGCAGGTTCTGAACCCCAGTGATAATAAAATAAAATGAAATCAGGGAGAGTTCAGGTCCTGGAACAGGATGGCAGAGGACCTGGTGGGGGTTGTATTGTTGTGTGGGAAACTGAGAATGTTATGCATGTACAAACTGTTGTATTTACTGTTGACCGTAAAACATCAACCGCCCCAATAAAGAGATAAAATTAAAAAAAAAAAAAAAAAGAATGGTGATGATAAATTGATGAGGTTCAAGTTTAACTTAGAATGTTCAATTGCCACCAGCTAATTCTTGCACAAGGGTTGATTTTAATAACAGCAGTCTGTGCCATGAAAGCTGTTTCTCAAAGTAACGCAGTGCAGACAGGAAAGTCTAATGACGCACTGCTGCTCAGGTCTCCAGTGAGTTTTACACAACGCAATTTTGCAAAATCATTTCGACTCCTAACATACTCCAATGTAAATCTGAAGTAAAACGTAATAAACATATAGCATATACTTTAGCATTTTTTAATAGTACTTGAATAGTGAATTTACAGGAAAACATTACAGGAATACTATAGGAAAATATATGCAAATATTTGGGTATAAGAATAACTGCATATCCACATTCATATATCCATATGCTATTCTTTTTTTTAATTTTTTTAACTTTACTTATTTATTTGTTATTGGATAGAGACAGAGAGAAATTGAGAGAGAAGGAGAGATAGAGAGGAAGAGAGATAGAGAGACACCTGCAGACCTGCTTCACCGCCTGTGAAGTGACTCCCCTGCAGGTGGGGATCTGGGGGCTTGAACCGGTATCCTGACAGGTCCTTGCACTTTGCGCCACATACACTTAACCCACTGTGCTACCTACCGCCTGACTCCCTCCATATGCTATTCTATTACATGCATATTATAAGAGAGAACTAAAGCTAATATCCTGAAATCTTCTCATCAGCAGCATGTCAACTAGAATCAGTGATGGTGGGGGAATACATTTGGTTTGTTCTTCATTCATCTCCAGAATCTAGACTAATATCTGGCATAAACTCTATGCTCAATAAACATTTTTTGCACTAAGGAATGAGTGGGTGAGAAGGCTTATATGGAAGCATATTGAGCATACTATCAAAATTCACAAAATTTGAAAGACTGATCCTAAGTCTGAACTCTTAGTGCCACAACTCAAGAGAATAAATTTTTGAGGCTATCGAATTCTCTCTTTGTAGTTAATCAGACTAATAGATACAATAAAAATCTATCACTAGTAAAATATCAAATGCACACAATGAAAGAAGACATATTTAAATGTGTAGATCAAAGGTCTAAAAACTATGACTCATAGACCAAATCCAGTCATGCCTATGAGATTATGTACTATATATGTTCTTTTGGACAACAATGATAGAACTGAAAATCTGTAACAGGGACAATGTGACCTATAAAACTGCATAAGCTTACTATCTGCTTTTTATGCACAAAAATTTGGCATGTAAAATGTTTAACATAGATCAACGTTGATGTATTATCAGTTAAGTCAGCAAAATATGATGATAAGCTACACCAAAGAGTTATGGTTATGAGATTGCAGGGAAAATAAAGGAGTGTCAGCTCTTACAAAAGTTATCACTGGGTGAGGAAATACCTAAGAGCATAGGATTTCTGCACTCAAAGCTTCTGTTTCAATTGCTTCTGCTAGATGCTCTAGAGTTGTGTTTTAGTTTCTCTGTCTTGCTCTTCCTGAAACTCTTTCATATGAAATAAATAAAATACATATTAAATGAAAAACAAAGTAAAATGTTATAAGTAATTGACAAAATGAATTAAAACATTTGTAGCTTATGAACCAAGAGCCCACTATAAAGAGTGCACCCACCTACAAAGCCATGGTGAAGGGGCCAGGCAGTGGCGCACCTGGTTAAGCGCTCACATTACATTGCTCAAGGACCCAAGTTGAAGCCCCTGGTCCCCACCTGCAGAAGGAGTGCTTCAACAGTGGTGAAGCAGGGGAGCAGATGTCGGTCTCTTCTCCTCAATCTCTCCCTCCCCTCTCAACTTCTCTCTTTCTCTATCCAATAATATATATAGAAATAATAATAAATAAAAATGAACAAAGTAAAAAATATAAAGCCATAGTTAATAACGCCAAGCAACTTGGGAACTGGTAGGTGATTCACCCAGAGCACACAATGTTATCATGCACAAGAACCCAAGCTCAGAGCCTCCAGACCACCACATAGGCGCCCATACAGAAGTAAAACTTCATGAGTGGTGGAGCGGTGCTCAAGTATCTCTTCCTCTATATCTCTTTCTCATCCACTGTCCAACAGGAAATAAAAGATGCCATTGAGAGTCATGCTGACCTAGTGATAACCTTAGTGTCAAAATAATGATGATGATGATGATGATTATATTCAGCAAGTTGGACATTCCATGAAAGTACAACCCTTTTTTGTAAATGCTCTAGAGTTGCTTACTGTCAGCCAAACACTGAAGGTCAGAAATTACTTTTTATATCAGATTTTTACTTTTTACTTTTTATATCAAATTTGTCCTTGGGCAAGGGGAAAGGATGGCCTGTTTCTAGCTGGAAACAAAATCATCACTTGTCTTCAAAAGACATTTTTTTCTCTAAGGAAAGGTAAACATTGATATGTATCATTCAGATGTCAATAAAAAAGTATCAATTTGCATGACATGACTCTTTTGGCCTTTTTATTTGTAAAGTAAAATACAACTATGGGAAACTATACAAGACAAATATGTAAGTGAAGAACACCTGCAGAAGGCTGACTTCGAAAGCCATCTTTGGATAATTCTGTTCACCTGGTTATTCAAATACAAAACTAGGTAGCGCTGAGAAAGATCTTTGAAAATAGAATTAGTTCATTCATTCATTAGCTACCTTAAAATAGGAAGTCCAGCCTGGACTTTCAAGACGGAACCAATGTAATTGAATGAACCCTTGGATTCAAAGTAACAAAAGGACTCAATCCATTGTGGCTATTCAGGGATGGAAGGCACATTTTAAAAATGCAATATAGTCCAAAGAAGCTAAGAGAGTGATGCTCACAGCAAAGTAAATGGGATTCCCAGCACTGTGGCTGCAAGAACTAAAATTGGTGAATATCTGGACAAGCTTAAGAGTCTCCAGGTATACTCTCTTCAGTAAGTGATGCAGGGAAAAGTGGGGTGAAACATGCAGAAGAATGAAACTGAACTACTTTATCTCACCAGAAACAAAAGTCAACTCCAAATGAATCAAGGACCTGGATGTTAGACCAGGAACTGTCAGATATTTAGAGGAAAGCATTGGTGGAACATTTTTCCACCTAAACCTCAAGGAAATCTTTGATGATACAAACCCAATTTTAAGGAAGACTAAAACAAAAATAAGTCAGTGGGACTACATCAAATTGAAGAGCTTCTGCACAGCAAAAGAAACTATCACCCAAACAAAGAGACCCCTCACAGAATTGGAGATCTTTACATGCCATACATCAGACAAGGGACTAATAAAATATATAGAGTTCACCAAAACTAGCAACAACAACAAAAAAAATCAAATGATCCCATCCAAAAAAATAGGCAGAGAATATGAATAGAATATTCACTGCAGAAGAGATCCAAAGGTCTAACAAACACATGAAAAATTGCTCCAGGTCACTGACTGTCAGAGAAATGCAAATTAAGACAACAGTGAGATACCACCTCACCCCTATGAGAATGTCATACATCAAAAAGGACAGCAGCAACAAATGCTGAAGAGTTGTGGGAACAAAGGAACCTTCCTACACTGCTGGTGGGAATGTAAAATGGTCCAGCCTCTGTGGAAAGCAGTCTGGAGGACCCTCACAAAGCTAGACATGAACCTTCCATATGACCCAGTAATTTCTCACCTAGGGATATACCCCAAGGACTCTATAACACCCACCAAAAAAGATATGTGTACACATATGTTCATAGCAGCACAATTTATAATAGCTAAAACCTGGAAGTAAACCAGGTGCCCAAAAATAGATGAATAGTTGAGAAAGCTGTGGTATATATACACAATGGAATACTATGCAGCTGTTGAGAACAATGAACCCACCTTCTCGGACCCATCTTGGACAGAGCTAGAAGGAATTACGTTAAGTGAGCTAAGTCAGAAAGACAAAGACAAGTATGGGATGATCCCACTCATAAACAGAAGTTGAGAAAGAAGAACAGAAAGGAAAACTCAAAGCAGAATCTGACTTAGAGTAGGGCACCAAAGTAAAAATCTCTGGGTGGAGGGTAAGGATGGATGTTCAGCTTCACTGGGGAGTCGGGGGGGGGGGGAGGACTGGACAGTAGTACACAGTCTTTTAGTGGTGGCAATGGTGTTTATGTACACTCCTATTAACTTGTAGTCATATAAATCATTATTTAATTTATATGAGAAGGGAAAAATTGATCGGTTGTCTCAAACTTTTTAATGCACAGACCATAGACTGAGTCATTGAAATGTTGACTCTCCTAAAAGGTTAGACCAGGAGAACAGAAGCAACTAGTGGAGAGACTTTATAAGATACAGATATATAGGGAGTAGGGCGGTAGTACAGCGGGTTAAGCACAGGTGGCACAAAGCGCAAGGACTGGCGTAAGGATACGGGTTTGAACCCCCGGCTTTCCACCTGCAGATGGGTCACTTCACAGGCGGTGAAGCAGGTCTGTGGGTGTCTATCTCTCTCTCTCCCTGTCTGTCTTCCCTTCCTCTCTCCATTTCTCTCTGTCTTATCCAACAACAATGACATCAATAATAACTACAAGAGTAAAACAACAAGGACAACAAAAGGGAATAAATAAATAAATAAATGAAGGAAAATATATATATATAATCAAAAGAAATAAATTATGGTGAGGTCATGAATAGCACAGCAAATCCTAACAATGGGATTTTCATAATCAACCCAATTGCCAAATAATTTGATTATAGCAATAACTATCTATTGCTTTCTTAAACCCTAAGACAGCAGAAACCTCCTGATCCCTCTATAAAGCCCATATATCCCCCAGTCCTAGAATCCCTAGGGTGGAGCTCACTTTCCTGCATGCTTCTCTCAATTTACCAACTGATACTGCATCTGCTGATCCCAACCTATTCAATGCAGTGTGTACCACCTCGGCATGCTTCACTTCGGAATGTGTCCAGAGATGTCAGGAGTGGAATGTCAACCCTTCAGTATCATTACTTGGGTGAGACCTTTCCTTTCTCATAGGACTCCTTAGTTCCATTTCACGTGGTTCACTTCCTAACAAAGCCTCAAAACCTAGATATAAACCAGGTCCCACTAGGTACAGCATATGTACACATGTATCCATAAATTAGGGCAAAATATATACCTTAAGACAAAAGTGCACAATAGTCTGCAGTGAGCCAATAAATGAAACAAGCAAATAGAAAGACCTAAAAAGACACCATAAAGTACCTAATGAAATAGTTTCTACTTAGACATACCCTCCTCACCTACTTCCTGTTATACTTCCCTCAGTCACTTCAAAGCTAACCTTATCAAAGGACTAAAAAAGCTGAATAAGGGTAAGAGACTGGCATACTTTCATGATGACTCTTTAATCACTATCAGGCCACCCCATCAGCTGGGGCCTAGCTGGGGAGTCCTGGGATTCCCACATAGACATGATGGGCCTAGACCTCTAACAGATCCCTCTCTCCATGGTCACTGGTCATCTCCATCAGGAACAACATAATGGACCCCTTTGTGGGCCCCCATAGGACCTTGCCCTCAATGTGGATCAACAATAGTAGAGAATGTTCCACCCTGCGAAGGGGGATTGGATAACATACTCTATCTACCACCTGAAGAAGATGGGTCCTGAAATTGATGCAATTTGGAATGTTCCTACTGATGACCACAGAATGCGAGTTCAGACCTACAGGGATGCAGAGGTTACATAGGCTCCTATGCTGAATATGGGTCCCAGGCCAAATTGATGGGGTTTACAGTCAACAATATTTATATACTTTTCTCATATTTGGGAGCTACTCTCTTCCCTGATCCACTCTTTAAATAGTTGATATATAACCTTGCCTCAATCTGTGGACTATTCAACGTGAAAAAAAAAAATCGTCCCCGCATAATTTTCAGAAATGTCTTTTAGATCTATGTTTATTATTCAATTTAATTATACATAATTTTTGTATGATCAAAGTACTATGAGAAAATTGATGACTAAAGGTACAGGAATTTTTTAGGACAACTAAAAGAAGTACTGCTAACTTTAAAAATTCTCCTGAGCCTTCCAACATAACTGCTGAGTAAAGTCTGAAATCCATAGCATAGGGGAGGAGTTAGATTGCATAATGGTTACTCAAAGAGACACACATGGCTGACGCTCTAAAATCAACTAAAATCATTTACTTACTAGATGTGAACTGTTAGGCAAAAAAAAAAATTAATGTATTATTATTTTAATGAGAGAAAAAATACAGAGAGAAACCAGAGCACTGACCAGCTCTGACTTTTGGTGGTGTTAAGGATAGAAGCCAATATAACTTCAGACATAAGAAGAGACTTAAAATCTCTAATCAATTTTCTCATTTATAAACTGCAAATAGTAGAAACTGACTACTTCATACTGTTCAAAAATTTTTAAATGTTGACACATAAGTAATTTCTGTAAGTTACTTTTTACTGATATCATAACCATAAGTACTAGTATTAAAAGGTAAATATCAGAAATAAAAAGATTTGGTTTCATTTCCTTAGAGGACTTAAAATTCTTTAGAAAAAAATAGAAGGAATTACTACTAAATATTATAACTTGTACAAAAAATCAAACAAAAGCTTTAAATAAGATGCAAATATTGCAAGTTCACAAAAGCTAAGACTTATTTACTGCCAACTGATTTTTTCACTCAACTACTCATAACCCACAGAAGAAAATATCTATAATAATTTTGAGTTAAAATTCATCTTTTTTATATTATTTATTTTTTTGCCTCCAGGGTTATTGCCAGGGCTCAGTGCCTGCACCACGAATCCATTGCTCCTGGAGACCATTTTTTCCCCTTTTGTTGCCCTTGTTGTTTTATCATTGTTGTGGTTATTATTATTGTTGTTGTTGCTGCTGTTGTTGGATAGGACAGAGAACATTCAAGAGAGGAGGGGAGACAGAGAGGTAGAAAGACAGATAAACACCTGCAGACCTGCTTCACCGCCTGTGAAGCGACTCTCCTGCAGGTGGGGAGCCGGGGGTTCGAACCGGGAAAATTCATCTTTTAATGAAATGACAGGTAATTCATTCTATTCACTTAGCCTACTACAAAGACTACTAGCAATTTCACACTCGAGGAGCTGAAAGAATTCAAATAGTGTTCATAGGTTCTTGAGCAATATTGGAGAAGTTGAGATGTAATGTCAAAAAGCTGTTATTCAGATATCAAGGACTCAGGTAAGATTAGTTTAGTCAAAAGTCATGCTTATTGATATATAATGACACTGTATTTATATTTCCCTGTATATCTGTGTGAGGCGGTATTAGCCAGGATTAGTAAATGCACTGAATTACATTTTTTAAAGTTTTAAAGTTTTACTTTCTTTTCCTTACTAATCCTTTTCTATTAGATCCATTCCTACCTTTCTTCACCTTGCAACAGGATACAACCCAACCCATTATCATCAGATTTGGCCATCAAGTTTAGCCATGTGACTTGCTCTGACCAGTGAACTGCTAGTAGAAATGGCATGAGCAAAACTCTAAGAATCATTGGGGAGGGGGGCAGAGAGACAGCACAGCGGGTAGAGTGCACATGGTATGAAGTGCAAGGACTGCAAGGACGATCCTTCCTAGCCAACTGAATCCACATGGATCCCAGTCACTTTCAAAGCCAGGAACAAGCAGCTCCTGACAGCTTTCAACCTGACCTGTTGACTGGCTACGGAAGAAAGGCAAACGCTAGAAGTTAATGGATAATTTGAAAGCTAAACTGACTTCACTATAGCTTTAATATTTAGTATCTGTGCCACTGATCTCCCCTCTCTCTTCCCCAGGGAACAATTCTTATTTGTATTTATGCAGCATATTTTATCTCTTTATGATAGACACCACACTAGTCCTTTCACAGAATAAGCAAGTAACTAATGCAGATGACATATCATCATGGTAATAAGTTGAAAACAAACATCTGTCATATCAAGACCTATGATATAGTTTTGCTATGAAACATTTGCCTATCCAAATGGAAGAGTCTCAAATAAATGGAACAGATCTCAGATAAACTGAACTCAAGAAAGTATGCACATTCATAAGAAATATGTTTACTCAAGCAGTAGAATTTTTTTTTGTGTGTGTAATTGTTTCTCAGATTAGCAAGATAACTCACCTGAAAGGGCACCTGCTTTGCCAGGCGTGAGGCCCAGGCTCGAGCCTCACCCCAATCACACTAGGGGAAGCTTTGGTGTTGTGACTTTTTCCCCCTGTATTCCTCTGTTTCTTTGTCTATCTGAATAAGTCAAGTCCACACAGTCAAGTTCTGTCAATGACCAGAAAAAAAATCATAAATTTCTCCAAGTAACTGAATATTTCCCACAGAGAACCTGAAATAGAGGGAAACATATTATGATGGCTAACAATACGTGAGAGACCATACAATCATGTATCTAGACAAAAATACCAAATACACTGAGATTGTACAGGTGAAATTATGAAGGTAGTAAGCTGAGCCAGCATGTACACTCAGAGGAGCAGTCTGTTGAATATCTATGTTTAAAAAAAAAGAATTATAAGCCAAACAAAACAAGCAAATCATGGTTCTATTAAAAGAACCATTTACATTTGGGAGTTTGCAAAAGACAAAACTAAAGAGGCAAACACTGGTCTTCAGCTCTGTCACAGGTCTTGGTATCAAATTCAAGAGATGTGTTGGCATTGAAGATAGAATGGAGGGAGAGCCAAAAACAGGCATGACCGTTTTTCACTTATGGGAAAAGTTTGCAAGCACAAACTTGTCTGCCCTCTTTTCAAGTTTGAGATTGCTAACTGTGCAAGAACAGATGGTTCAGATAGGGTTTGTCATGCTCAGTGAAAGGGGAATTGTAAATACTCGTTTTGTAAGTCCAGGATCCTCTCCCAAATTAACTGAATAAACTGGTATCATTAAATCCCTAAGCTATTAAGTGTGTTCTCCATATTACTCCAGTTGGTTCGATATAATTTAATGGCTTCTCACCAATTTCCTATCCCCCGAGACATCAAAAAGCTAAGCAAAAAAGCAACTGACCCTAAATAGAAGAGAAGGAGGGTAGAGGAGACGGCATAATGTTTATGCAAAGAGACTTTCAAGCCTGAGGCTCCAAAGTCTCAGGTTCAGTCCCCTGTACTACCATAAGCCAGAGTTGAGCAGTGCTCTGGTAAAAAGGAAATAAATCATTAATAAATTTTTAAGAGCACCAACAAAACAAAAATCTCCTGCAATGCTTCCGGTGCCCCTCCCCAGTGATGGTGGTTCTCATGCCCAGTCTCCGTAGCCCCCCCCCCAGCTCTAGCCAGAGCCCCTCCTCTTCCTCAGCTCTTACACAGCCCTTTTAATTTCTCTGTCTATAGGAAATTAAAAAATGACAACAATTACACCTTTATTCTCTTTTATAATAGGTTCTTAAAGTGTTTTATCTTTATTTATTGTTGGACAAAAATAAAGAGAAAATGAAAAAGGAAGATAGAGAGGGAGAGAGACAATGGCAGCCCTGCTTCACCACTCATGAAGCTCCTCCCTACCCTCCAGCCCCCGACAGGTGGAGACCAGAGGCTTGAACCCAGGACCTTGTGCCCTGTAGCGTGTGCACTTAACCAGATGCACCACTGCCCCCAAAATAAAACAATTATTTAAAAAATATTACTTTAATGGCTAGAGATAAGATACTTTGTGACAGCATATATCCTGGTCACAAAAACATCTTCACAGTACTATGATTATATAGCTCTATATAATTATATTGTAGTGTGAAGGCCCAAAACCTCCAATATTACCATGAATTTGCACACCATAGTGCACATTAAGTCTCAGGACCAGTTCCAGGCACAACCATAAGCCAGAGCTGAATAGTGTTCTGGTCAATTTCACTTGTTCAATCACTGTCTCATACAATCTCTCACAACAAATGAATCTTTAGGAAAGCATTAATTTGTCTTTATTTGCTCATTCATTTTTCAACCTTTAGTAGCTCAAGACATATGGTGAGACCCAACCAGGACAGGACACCCTTTCATTACACCATCACAGGACACGTTCCCTACACGACCACATTCATTCTGACTGGGACCAATGAAGCGTGGCAACACACATGTATTTGAATGTAGAAGAAAGTCAAAGTGCTTAGAGTGAATTCATTCAGACATGGAGAGAGCATGCACCTTCCACAAAAACCTAACCGGGGTTTTTTGTTTTTTGTCTTTTCTCTTCTCACAACACTATAATGAAGCAGTGCTGAACAAGTTAGCTTTATCCATAAATCCAAATATATATGGAATATATTCAATAGCATTATCCAAGAACTGACCATGTATATATCATTGTATTTAAGGTCAGTGCTACCTGTAACTTATTAAAGAAAAAAGCAGGGAAGGAATTATTAAGTATCTTGTTTGTCCTCCAAGCAGGCATGGAGAATGGTGGGAACCCAGGTCTGCTGGCTTCTCCAGGGCTCTAACCCTGTGCCCAAACCAAAGGCAGCCTCTATCCCTATAACTGTTTCCACTGTGTTCCTGCAACCCTGTGCATTTTATTAACCTCCTCAGGCACAGGAAAGAACGGGGTTTTTATAGAAGCACATTTCATCCTGTGTAAACTTTATTGGCTTCAGAGTTAGTTGCAGAAAAAAAATAACAGTGTAATAATTTGTTGTTTAACAGGGTGTTACATTTTCTTTCTACCCTACTCTTGGTGTTTTAAATATTATTCTCTGGGATCACAGCATTAGCATTAGCATTTTACCCCCATGTTCATTAGTTGGTAGCTTATATGATCACAGCTAATAGTGACTGGCATTTTATACCGATGGAACGGGTCTGCCAAAATCACCTTATCATTAAACTGCCACTCAGAATTGTCATTTGGAACTTTAAGAGACAGAAAAAAAAAAAAAAAAAAACAGACTCTGAAAGAGCAAACAGAAGTTGAGTAATTCACTTCATAGAATCTTCTTAGGCTTAGGAAATTAACTAATTATGTAAACCTTCATAGACCAGGAAAGAGAAGCTAGGACTAGTTTTAAAATAATAGTAAAATAAGATCTTCTAGGGCAGGGGAGATAGCATAATGGTCATGCAAACAAACTCTCATGCCTGAGGTTCCCAGGTCCTAGTTTCAATCCCTTGCACCACCATAAGGCAGAGTTGAGAAATTCTCTGGTAAAAAAAATAACAAACAAAATAAAATACAAGATTTTCTATAAGTTAATGGGGGGGATATAATTCAGATCACATAGAAAACTCTCCCATTCTGGTTCCGTCTCAGCCTTCCAAACTCATTCCATTTGCAGTTAAACTCCCTTACACTAAACAAGTATTTTCTATGTTCCTTGAGACTTCAAATATTTTAAAATATGTAGCTGGTTTGCTTGCCTTGTCTCCTGATAAAAATTTTTATTGGATCTGGGACAGCATCTAGGTAAGACAGTGATCAGAGTGGTAACTCACAACTCCTTGCTTAGCAATTTTACTAGATATTATGTCCTTCTTGCCATGAAATTCAGCAAGCTCTACTAACTCTTGACAAATACTGATTCCTCAGCCAGTAAAGTTAGGAAATGTAGGTAGACTTTGAGTGGACACAGTAGGATAAAATTATCTAAGAAGTCAATTTCCCCCAGACTTTCCAAATAGTTACCTATTGGGAAATCTGTTAGCTCTAAACTGTATTGAGATTACCGGCAGGCAATTTAAACCAATCATTTCAAATAAATCACTTGTCTGAAATAGAAATAAGTGACAACATGTACAAAGTTTCAAAATGAAAAATACTGAGTGAAAACAGAACTGAGGTTACCCTGGTCCCCATACCAGGTGGAGCCTGTAAAGGCAGCAGGCGAGCACTGGTGTTTTCACAGCTTGGCAAACGTCCTGGTTGGCTACAGACTGCTCTTGGCACCCCTTGCGTTACATCCCAGAGAACTGCCTCGTAGCCTTTACACTGCCGCTATCACTTGTACATTCTCATCTTCCCCTAGGCGACTTTGGCCCGAAGTCAAAAAAATTTCATGAAACTGAAGAACCAGAAACTCTCCCTTTTTCTCCAAACAACTTAGTAAAATCATCTTTCTTCCCTTTTTCTTTTTCTGCAACGTCCTCCTCATCTTTCCTCAGCCCCTTTCATACTACTAGACCAAAGCTTATGAGATGAACAAATAATTTTAAACATGTATTTGGATCCATCTTATTATTGGAACTAGGATTTATATACCAATGGATCTTAAATAACCACATAAAATGATCTAATAGATTTAACTGATTAAGGGTTTGTTTTTATTTTTTTAAACTTTCTCTACTCTGCTCCCTTTAATATTAAAAGAAAGGGCAAGATTGCAAAAATATTTCCTTAGTAAGCTGAATTTATCTTTCACACTCTCTTTGATGTCAAAAATTTAGAAATGAATTCTACATGGCCCTCAAGAAAGAAAAGAAAAGGAACATGCACTGTTTATCACCTATCTTTTCATCGAGTTAACCAATTAGATGGCATATTCTTTGGGTTTTTTTAAATTTTTTATTTATAAAAAGGAAACATTGACAAAACCATAGGATAAGAGGGATACAGCTTTGCACAATTCCCACCACCAGACCTCTGTATCCCATCCCTTCTACTGATAGTTTCCTATTCCTTAACCCTCTGGGAGTATGGACCCAAGACCATTGTGGGATTCAGAAGGTGAAAGGTCTAGCTTCTGTAACTGCTTCCCTGCTGAACATGGGTGTTGACAGGTCGATCCATACTCCCAGCCTGCCTCTCTCTTTCCCTAGTGGGGAAGGGCTCTGGGGAAGCGGAGCTCCAAGGCACATTGGTGGGGTTGTCTGTCCAGGGAAGTCTGGTCGTAGATGGCATATTCTAAGCCTGCCGGGCTAGCTTCACAGGCAGGAGAGCGAGACGACCAGAGACTCATGGCAGGAGAGAGAGACAACCAGAGACTCATGGCAGAGTGGTATGTAGTTCAGTCTTTATTCATGTGGAACACAGCACAATCTAAGCTAAGCTCTAATCACAATCTTGTCCATATATATATATATATACTCGCCAAGTAGGGTGGAAACAGGCTGTGATGTAGAGAGGGTGGAGCAAAAAAAGACTGGTGGAAATCAGGGTGACTATGAGAGGGGGCGGAGCAAAAAGACATTGTGAACCAGTGGGGATTAAACCAATGCCCTGCAGGCAGGGCGGTGCAGGGGGGATTAAACCAATGAAACAGAAGGGGTTTTAGAAGCAGAATTAGAAGCATACCAACATAAGCACTTGAAGAGAAAATGAAGACCTGGTACTGGGTCATCAATTTCAACCCAGCTATATTCATTTTTCTACCGTAACAAATAACTATAAACTTAGAAGTTCAAAGATAGGTAAATTGATTATATTATATTTATGTAAATTAGGAATCCATGGTGGAGGGGGGAGTGTGACTAGAACAAAGTCAAGGTACCTGCAGGACTGTTTTCTCTTCTGGAGACCTTCAGGGGTCTTACCTTTTCCAGACTGTAGAGGTCACCCAGGCTCTTCAAAGTTGGCATGGTTATATCTGTAAGCATTCTTCTATAGTCACACCTCCCTTTCTCTTCTTTTCTCTTCATCTCTTTTCTTTTCTTTTTAATTTCTTTATTTATTTATTGGATAGAGACAGCCAGAAATCAAGAGGGAAAGGGGTGATAGAAAAGGAGAGAGACAGAAAGACACCTGCAGCCCTGCTTTACCATTTATAAAGCTTTTCCCCCTGCAGGTGAGGACTGGGGGTTAGAATCAGGGTCCTTGCACATGCAATATGTGCGCTCAACCAGATGTGCCACCACCCGGCACCCACACCTCCCTTTCAAGACCAAAGTAAGAGAAGTGTTCCTGGTTGGTTGGTTGATTGGTTGGTTAGTTTTTTTGTTTTTGTTTTTGTTTTTTTTAACCACCAAGGTTCTCCTTGAGATTCAGTTTCTGCTTGGAAATTCCACCATGTGCAGCGATCATACTTTTTCCTTTCTCTTTTTTTCTGGCTCTTTCTTTCTTTCTTTCTTTGTTTTTCAGAGAGGGTGAGAAACAAGGCGGCAGAATGGGAGAATCCAAATAAAATTGGAGTTGGGAAACAGCTCACCATGTAGAATACACATTTTGCTGTGAAAGAGAACTTGGGTTCAAGCCCCCAGTCAGGTACCTGCATAGGGGAAGCTTCATGTGAAGTGGAGCACTGCCACAATGTCTCACTTCCTGCCCCCCCCCCTCATATCCATTCTCTTAACCCTAACCATCTCTTGTCCTCTACCAAAAAAAAAAAAGTGGGGATGGAAAGAGTTTATCAGAGTGGTCAAACATAGAGGCTCAAAGCTCCAGTGAAAACCCTCGAGAAGGAGTAGGGTACCAAAGTGAAAACCCTGGGGTGAGGGTGGATGTTTGGCTTCATGGGGCGGTGGGGGGCAGTGAGTGGGACGGGACACAGTCTTTTGGTGGTGGGAATGGTGTTTATGTACACTCCTATTAAGTTGTACTCATATAACTCACTAATTAATATGAGAGGGGAAAATTTGATTGTATGACTCAAACTTTTTAAAGCACAGACTGAGTATTTTTAATACATAGGCTAAGTTTTTGATATGTTGACTCTCTTAAAAGCCTAGGCCAGGGAGAACAGAAGCAACCTGTGGCACAGCTATATACAAATAAGTTCAAAGGACATAAATTATGGTGACTTTGTGTATGATACAGCAAATCCTAACAAAGGGATATTTCAAAGTTAACCCAATTGCCAAATAATGTGATTATAGCAATAACTATCTATTGTCTTCTTAACCCTAAGACAGCAGAAACCTCCTGCTTCCTCTATAGAGCCTATATTTCCCCCAGTCCTGGAACCTCTAGGTACCTCCTAAGCTGCATGTTCCTCTCAGTTCATACCAAATGATATTACATCCGCTGATCCCAACATAATCGACACAATGAGTACCACCTCCGCATGCTTCACTTCAGACTGTGTCCAGAGACATCAGGCATGGAATGTCAAACCTTCACCCTCATTATTCGGTTAAGACCTTTCCTTTCATAGTATTCTCTAATTCCATTCCAGATGGTTCACTGCCTAACAAAGTCTCAAAACCTAGACATAGACCAGGTCCCATGAGATAGAGCACATGTTCACATGTATCCATAAGTTAGGGCAAAATATATACCTGAAAGCAAAAGTACACAATAGTCTGCAGTGAGTCAGTATACAATTCATAATGAAATAGTATCTACTTAGACTTAGATACCTCCTCACCTACTTCCCATTACAGTTCTCTCACTCACTCCAAAGTTAACCTTATCAAAGCAAGGACTGCAAAAGCTGAATAAAGGCAAGAGACTGGCATACTTTAATGATGACTCTTTAATCATTATCAGGCCACCCCATCAGCTGGGGCCCTATTTGGGGAGTCCTGAGACACCAAACAGACATGATGGGCCTAGACCTCAAATAAATCCCTCTCTCCATTGTTACTGGTCATCTCTATCAGGAACAACAAAATGGACCTCTTTGTGAGCTCCCCATAGGATTGCCCTCAACTTGGATCAACAATGGTAGAGAATGGTCCATCCTCCAAAGGGAGGATGGACAATATACTCTATGCTACAACTGAGGAAAATGGGTCGATATTGGGGCAGCTTGGAATGTTCCTACTCATGACCACAGAATGTGAGCTCAGATCTACAGGAATGCAAAGGTCACATAGGATCCTAAGATGAATATGGGCTCCAAACCACAACAAATCGATGGGGTTTACAGTCAACAATATTTATACCCCTTTCCCATATTACGGAGCTACTCACTTCCCTGATCCAGCTTTCTGGTCCTTCTGCCAACCATGACAACCTCTCTCCAGACAATAACTTGGATCCACCTGCATATCAGATTTCAGGCTCAGGGGGAAAAAAAAACTAGTATAGCCACAGGCCCTTTGGAATATAACTAAAATATGCCTAGCTATCTATAAAATGGAGGACCCCTCCAACTCTTCATCTGCAACTATTCCAGCCTTTAGGTTCATGATTGTTCAACAATTTGTTTGGCTTTGTATATTAACTCTATTTTCAGCCACCAGGTTCCGGATGCTAGCATGATGCCGACCAGACTTCCCTGATAGACAACCCCACCAATGTGTCCTGGAGCTCCACTTCCCCAGAGCCCTACCCCACTAGAGAAAGAGAGAGGGAGGCTGGGAGTATGGATCGACCTGTCAATGCCCATGTTCAGTGGGGAAGCAATTACAGAAGCCAGACCTTCCACCTTCTGCATCCCACAATGACTTTGAGTCCATACTCACAGAGAGTTAAAGAATAGGAAAGCTATCAGGGGCAGGGATGGGATACAGAGTTCTGTAGGTGGGTATTGTGTAGAGTTGTACCCCTCTTATGCTATAGTTTTGTCAGTTTCCTTTTTATAAAACAAAAAAACCCTAGAGAAAAAATAAAATAAATTTTAAAAAATATGTCAAATTATATATTTAACATTTTAACATCTCACTTTATTCAAATTTTATATTGATATAAAATCAATAAGAATTGATGAAGAATATACCATTAGACACTAAAACAGAAGCATATTTTAGTTACCAGTCCCTTCCCCCAACTCACCATATAACTGACCAATCCAAGAGGTCAGTTGCTAATGGGGTTCCTGGTGGAATACTGGGGTGTTCTTTGGGGTGTGTTGCGGCAGCAGTTCCATGGTAACTGGTCAGAACACTGTGGAGAAGGTCTCAGGGAGGCTGCAGGACTCTGGAGCTCTTGCCTGTGGACTAATCCTTGGGATGCTGGTTGAGTGGAACTGCTGTCCACTGACCTGTGTCCACCACACACATTTTTTTCCAGGAGGGACATTGTCTTACAGGCACCCTTGTTGGCTGGTTGCTAGGCCTCTTATTTCTGTTCACCCTTCAAAGTTTGTGAGAAGTTACCTGTATGTGAAACATCTGTATGTGAAATTACCTATATGTGAAACAGTACCAGCAGACACACTACCTGCACAGAGCAAGATGAAATGCCAACACCCATCAACAGGACTGTTCATAAGGAGGAAGCAAAGACATAGAGAAGCTGGGAGAAGGCCAGGTAAGAGAAAGAGGAACTGGATAGAGCCAGCTTTGTAGATATCTATGGGAAGATGATAGAGGTCAGCATGCTGTTGATGAAAGAAATAGATTCTCCAGGTCTCAGGCAACCGGAGCAGAGACTCACACAATCCAAACAAGAAAAGATGGTGGAGATAATGGAAAAGTTTATGAGAATTGTCACATCACTTAAGAGGTTTTCCAAACCTGAGAGACCCAGAAACATAAAAACGCTTATGGTTTCTTACCTATAGTGGGTCTGAGTCTTAAAATAGCTCTGTCCCCCTATTCTCCACTTAAATCAGCCTGCCAGGCTCCATCTCCTAATAAAGAGTATGAGGCCAAGGGGGTGCAGAGGAGCCCCCAGTATGGGCTACAATTCTTACAGCTTACATACCGGAAGCAGTTATCACCTTGGTGGGCAACTCTATCAAAACCACTGGAATTCAGAGAACACACCAAGAAACATGAATCTCTCTGTATTCACGGACCATGGCAGAAACATACTGAAGAGTCTATTCTTATTTTAAAGTTGACTTTGACAGCAGAACTGAAGTTTCTGGAGAGGTAAGGATAGGGGCAGTAGGAGTGGTATGAGGTATATTGAGCTAAGTGGAGGGTTTCAGTTTTATCTATTTTAATTTGTTCAGTAAAAATAAACAGCTGGTGAAATAACATAGTGCTTATACAAAGGGCTTTCAGGCCTGAGACTCAGAGGTCACAGGTTCAATGCTCAGCACTACCATAAGAAAAAGCTTAGCAGTGTTCCATTAAACATAAATTAAGTAATAATGACAATATTTTAAAAATAAAAGCATAGTGAGAAGAGTAACAGGTTATAGCCATTTTACAAATACCTTTAATGTTAGGCTTAGTAGAAAACAGCTGGTCTTAAATCTGTTGCTCCCTTTAATCCACTACTACCTGTTATATTGGTTAGAAGGCACAAAGCAAATTTAGCTTCACATACATATGTACTGGGAGAAAATATTTTCAGATAACTACATATACTTCTTTGAACTTCCTCCAAAACTCAATAAATTATACTTCTCAAAGATACAATGAGCATTTCCTAAGCCAGAGACTCAGTCAGAAAATTTAAACAAAAGTAGTGAATACCAGGGGCAGGGCACATCTGGTTCAGTGCACGTTACAATGCACAAGGACCTGGGTTCGAGCCCTTAGTCCCTACCTGTAGGGAGAAAGCTTCATGAATTGTGAAGCAGGGCTGCAGGTGTCTCTCTGTCTTTCTCCCTCTTTATATCCCCCTTCCCTCTTGATTTCTGACTGTCTCTATCCAATAAATAAAGATAAATAAAAATGAAACTTTAAAAAATTAGTGAATACCATATTAGTATTATTATTAATATCGGTTCAACCTTACAGAGATATTTTGGGAAATGTAGCTTCCTCTGGGACCATAAGGACTCCCATGTGGTGCTGGGGCTCAAACCTGGAGCTGCACACATAGAAAGGATGTACCTTAGCTGGTAAGCTTCACTCTGGCACCTGCCATCTGGTTGTATCTTGGAAATTCCTGGTGATCCTGGGATACTCTTTTAAACTCACTGCTATCATCTACAAGTTACATTGGTTTGACAGAAAAACTTAAGGTTATTTTTTTTTAATTGTGTGGACCTTAAATCCAAGTAAGCCCTGAACAGAGTGTAAAAGAAGTATTCCCCTATGAATAAGGTTTACATCTGCCATGTAGTCAATTTTCTCTCCCCAGTAGAATTTTCATCAAGGAAATGAGCAGTGGCACATCTAGTAGAGTGTACACATATCCATACACAGGGACCCAGGTTCATATATCTGATTCCCACTTATAGTATAGGGGAGGATGCTTTACAAGGGATGAAGCAGGAATGCAGAAGTCTCTCCTCTCTTCCTCTCCTTTCTCAGTTTTTCTTTCTCTCTAAAAAAAAAAAAAAAAAAAAAAAAAAAACAAGAAAGAAAGAAAGAAAGAAAGAGAAAGCAAGAAAAAGAAAATGGCCACCAGAAGCAGTGGATTCATTATGCAAGCATCAAACCCCAGCAATAACCCTGGTGATGGTAAAATAAAATAAAATAAAGTAAAAAAAAGAATAATATTCTATGAAGCAATACAAAGCTTCTATGCAGAGCTGAAGTTTTTTTTTAATCAAATGTTACTTTGACTAAAGTTTACCCATTATGTGATTTGATCATATAGTGTCAATGATTATTTATCTTGATATTTCTAACAGGTTTCTCCTAGATCTAGTCCACTAGTTATAATCTCTAGAATGACAGGAATGAAAAGCAGAAAACAAAATTTTATGTAGGTACAAGTTTGAAGAGGTACAACAGTTAATTCAAACCATGTTTCTAGAATGATCAACACTAGAAACCCCCTCAAGGAAAACAGTGTGAGAATGGCTTATAGTGATACATATTTTTAGAGATAATCATCCTTTGCAAAGCTATAAAAACCAAACATAATACTGCATACAAAATACAAAAATAATGAGAAAAAGATTCTAAATGAAAACGTGTAAGTGTCATTCCTTATATAAGACTGGTTCACACCTGGAATGTTTAGCAACTCTGATTGCCATATGATAGGAGAACTAGAGGAATTCCACAGACACTAAGTAGAATGCTTAAAAGACAGAAAACATTTGTCAAAAATAAGAGATTAGAGGAAAGAAAGAGGCTTAGAAAAACCAATGAGGCCATGAAATATATAAAGAATGTTAGACTTACAAAATTTGAGAATTCTCAAACTGTCTTAAGTGGTAGCACTCATGAGTGGATACATTTTATTTATTTATTTATTTATTTGTATAGGATTTGCTTATTTATTTTTACTTGTCATTAAACCACAATACTTAGTAATTTTTACATTTTTCCATGAAGAATGCCATAAAATGCTGTTATTTTTATTTATTTATTTATATTTTTAAATTACAGAATTACAAGTCGACAGGGGTTTGAATCCACACCATTCCCACCACCAGAGTTCTGAATCTTCACTCTTTCACTGCAGTCCACCACAGCTCCCCTAAAGTTGCAGACATGGACTAACCATCTTCTCTACAACTATCTGTCCACATTTATACAAAGTTACCCCTTCTTTTCCTGATTCAATCCTCTCTTCCCCTCTAAACCACTCATGACATCATAACTACCTCCATATGTCCCTCTCCTTTTTCTTCTCTCTCTCTGGATGCTGATGGAGCTGGAGTGCAGAGTCCCCTTATCTTCATCCTATCACTTCTCCCCCACTGGGAGTCTGGATCAAGTTTGTTTATGGGGAGCAGAAGGTAGGAGTTCTGGCTTCTATAGCTGCTTCTCCACTGAGCATGGGCATTGACAGGTCAATCCATACCCACAGCCTGTTTCTATCTTTCCCTAGTGGACCAGAGCTCTGGAGATGTCAGGGTCCAGGACACATTGGTGAGATCATCTGCCCAGAGAAGTTGGGGTGGAGTCGTGGTAGCATCTGCAGCCTAATATCTGGAAGGTAGCATGACCTGGATACATTTTTTTACATATAATCTAGTTCAGAAACTTTTTCTGGAAAAAATAACAATGTAGACTGGGCTATGGAATGTCTCTCTCTAATGCCTTGGGTGACTTATTATCAAAGACAAATAGATCTGCATTAATAAAATGTCCTTGGCACTGTCATATGAAAAAGAAGAAATGTTTCTATGCCAATGGCTGCATATTTAAATACAGTAATTATTTTATAAGGAAACTGTCTTTCTCATCCATCTGCCCTCAAAATTTTTTGTTTGCTTTCTCTAGTCTATCATCTCATTTCTACCTTCCAAGGAGTTCTCTTTTCTTTGCCAGACTGATTTCTTAGAGGAGTAGGCAGAATCATGCAAGTGGCTAAAATATAGAAAATTGAAGGGCTGGGATTAAGAGAGACATTTTTCTTTCTTTTTTTTTTTACCTGAAGATATTTAATTTTACTGTTTCCTGTTTTAATTTTTTATTTATAAAAAGGAAACATTGACTAGCCCATAGGATAAGAGGGATACAACTCCACACAATTCCTACCACCAGAACTCTGTATCCCATCCCCTCCCCTGATTGCTTTCCTATTCTTTAACCCTCTGGGAGTATGGACCCAAGGTCATTATGGGGTGCAGAAGGTGGAAGGTCTGGCTTCTGTAATTGCTTCCCCGCTGAACATGGGCATTGACAGGTCAATCCATACTCCCAGCCTGAAGAGAGATATTTTTCTAGGTAACGGACACTTGAAAAACAAAGACCCACATACACCTGCAGAGAGTAAGCACAGCAGATGGGAGCGGGACAGGGAAAGGAATTTTTAAAGGCATTGCTTTGGAAAGATGTAAAGGATTTAAGTTACTTGGAAGGTAATTTTGGTTTGGGTGCTGTGTTCTTTTGACCACAATATGGTCCAGACCTAACCACACTAGTCAAGGCTTTATAAACATTCCCCCATGTGGCCTCATCCAATCACACCCTTGAGAATTACTTGTTAAAACACCTAAAATTCTTAGTTAATGTTCCTGCTTTGCCGCATGACACTTTTCAAGTATAACATGGTTAAATTAAACGTCTTTGGAGGGCCTCCTCAGTTAGGTCATTGGACGACAAGGGAGAATCTGTCATCAGATGCCTTTCACTAAGTTAATTACAGATAAAAACCAACATGGAGCGGGTTAGATGCCAAGGTTAAAATTTCACTCACTTGGACTTTGTGTAATAATGAATTAAACTGCTGGACTATGTTGGTGTTCTGCAGGGAATATGATTTGGAAAGAGCACAACCAGCCAATGAGTATTCTGATCTTGCTCTTGGAAATAATTTAAAGTAACATAAGCCCACCAAGACTTTACCTCCCTTCTACTGTAAAAGGCTGCCTGTGACAGGAATTGTGTGGACGGATAAGAGAATCTATTTACACTTTCTCAGATTAAGATACTTTCTCCACCTGTGTGGAGATGCTGAATCACCTCAGTGCTTTATAACGCAGGCACCAGGATGGCCAATTCAGTACCAATGCACATCTTGAAAAACAGCATACTCCCCAAATCCAGAAATCTTGTCTATTCAAAAAGCAACTGGTAACAGGAAGAAGAAAAGAATGAACAAGAGTGTAAACAATGCAACAACAGAACACAACATAAAACAAACCAGAGCTCACTGGAATATAAGGAAAATGAGAATAAAGGGACCAGCTTTCTCTTTTCTCTACTAGTGGGGAAAAAAAAAAAACACAAATAAGTCTGCTTCACTGTTTGGGCTTCATGTAAAATACAGTTGCTATTCAGATAACACATTTTTAAACTAACACCCCTTCCAAGTTTCCAGTTCTTCATTAACCAGGCTTTATGATACATTATTCCTCAGAGATTTCTTCTTTCTTTAACTGTTTGATTAAAAGCTCCCAAATTCCATGATAAGATTTTACAATCCTTTCTCTGCTGGTGGCACATTACAAACTAAAAAACAGTCTGATGCCAGAGTCTTATTACATTTCACTTTCTCTCTACAGCCACTATAAATTCTAGACCCCCTGTTTTAATATGCACACCGTTAAACTATATGAGCTAAGAACAATGTGTCTAATGGGGAAAAAACTCAGGGCTGTACCACATTACCTCTGGTAATGCCCTCTTTTCCTTCCCAATTACCACGTGCTCTTAAATGTTATAAAGGAGGAAGGAAAAAACTTTCACCATGGTGAAGAACTTAGAAATAAGAAAATACTCTATGACTATATAGAAGGCATTGTAAGCACCACCATTGACCCCAGGGGACTCACTTTTCCCTACTCAACATTAGTTTTCAACAACTCAGCATATGGGGCCTCTGGCTGATGGAATGGTTTATTACCCAAGAGCAGAGTGGGCCAAAATTGTCTAGAAATGAAATCTTTGGAGGAACACACAGCCACTGAATGACTGCCAGTAGAAGACAACCTTCCCAGTGCCCTTGCCATCAGGTGTGAAAATCTTGAGTCCTTCAGAGGCTCCAGCCTTGTTTGCCTTAAGCATTACCCCCTCAATCATGTGTTTCCTGCTATGTGCCTTCTCTTTCTGCCCCAATCTCAATTCCCCCTCCCTGAAGAGCCTATTCCAGGGAGAGGCCCTCCCAAAATCCTTTACTTGCCTCAGAATCTTATCTCAAGACAGGCTTCTGAGAGAGTCCAACCAAAAACAAGGGGTTTGCTCAACCATGTTCACTGATAGGAGTAAACAGTCATAAAAAAAAAAAAATGTTTTAGGAACAACTGCTCTACAGAAGACTAACAGAACAGATAACTGTGCTGTCATTCAGATGTGTGATATAATCCAAGTCTGTAATATAAAATCATATTAGAACAAGATAGTGCAAACATGGGTTGACAGAGAGGGACACAGGAAAACTTCAGAGTAGGTGATGTTTAAAGAAACCTAGAAGGATGACTATGAGTTGAGTTGGGGTAGAGTGTTGGAAGATTGTCCCAGCAGAAACTAAAAGAGTCAAAGCCAAGAAAACATACTGTACTTGAAAAAAGAAGGAAAATACTGAAGATGAGACTGGGAAGCTAGATTATGATGACAAATTCTAAATTATTATGAATAAACTTTAACAGATTATACTTATTCTGTATTTTTTAATGAGAGAAATACAGAGTGAAAGAGGTCAGAGGACTGCTTACCTCAGGCTTATGGTGGTGCTAGGGATTGGACCCAGAGTCACTCAAGCCTTAGTCTCGAAAAGTTTGGGGCACTGTGCTGTCTCCTCAGCCTTTTGATGAATTTCATCTAGTGTGGGTGGGGGTACATAAATATTTGATGAGGTTAATGATACATTACAGCTGTTTACAAACCTTGCTTATGTATGTTTAAGTAATGAAAACATACAGGACAGAGACAGAGAGAAATCAAGAAGGGAGGTAGAAAAAGAGAAAGAGATCTACAGCATTGCTTCACCACTCATGAAGCTTTTCCCCTCTAGGTGAAGACTGTTCATGAAGCTTTTCCCCTCTAGGTGAAGACTGGCAGCTTAAATCCAAGTACCTCCTGTTAGAGGTACTGGATGCTCCACTACCCAGCCCCTGACAGATTCTTTTTAATAAGAAGAGTACTATAAGAATTTCTATTTTCTTTAAGAATTTATTTATTCATGACAAAGATAGGAAAGAAAGAACCAGCCATCACTCTGGTACATATGCTGCCAGGGATGGAACTCGGGACCTCACAGTTGAGAATCCAATGCTTTGTCCGCTGCACCACCTCCTAGACCACAGAATTTCTATTCTTTAAGTTGATAATAAAGGTGTTGATAGATCAATTGTGGTGAATTTAATGTTTTGTTCATGTGTGTTTACAACAATATATACATATGAAAGCTAATACTCTTTCATTAATAGAAACTTTTAGGTAAAATCACACTATGGTTTCAAACCTGTGGAATGTATCTACACATAAATGAAAAAGGTGCCCTGAAAAACTGATGCTTTCCCAGCACTGACTATTGCAATGAATAATATTATTGTATGTTGAGTTTCCTGTCTTTTGTGCCTCCATTTTCCTGAACCATCAGAGTCCTATTTGCCTCCTAAGGAGCTCCCAATCTCTCCATTCTTTTCAATTACTTATGTCACCACTTGATCAAAAGGTCTTCAGCTCTCACTCCAAGGACAGCATGAGCAAACAGTTTTTTCTGTTACCTCCATTCTGTTCTTACCACAGGCTATACTCCCCACAGGCCCAAGGTCCTACAACTGGTGTCCACTGCTCTTTAGGAAAAAGGCTCAGTTGGATGTGACTTCTGCCTGCCTACCTATATACAAGTTTCTCATACACAGCACTGTCACTCACTCTCAGTGTTCCAGTTCCTGAAGTCAACCTTTAATTACCCAGAAAAGATTGAGATCCTCAATTCCTTGGGAGCTTTGGACATAGAGTAAATCCAGTCCAGGGCGACATTTAATTGGCACGTCACAATTACAGCACCTGATAGACGTAGCATATTCTTTCAACAATTCACTTTCCTACATATTACCCACACAAACTGCCTGAGGTTAAATTCACAACAAAAATCTATCACCCAAATGGTAACAGTAGTGGTGATATTTGATTTGGTATTTTAAGATCACAGTGGATTCCTGTTTCAACTATTTCTAAAGTCATTTTATCAGCTTGTGCATAGCTATATTATCTAAACCCAGATGACTTCTCTCCCCTGCCTCCAGCTCCCAGTCAGAGAGTGTAGGATCTACAAAAACGAGATAAGTACAAAAGAACTTGGGGCGGGGGAGGGAATAGATGTTCATACTTAAGGTCCATTGTTCAGTCCCCAGCAACACCATAATCCAGACCTGAGTAATGCTCTAGTCAAGTAAAAGAAAAAAAAGAAGGAAAGAAAAAGAGAAAGAAAGAAAGAAAGAAAGAAAGAGGAAGGGAGGAAGGGGAAGAAAAAAAGAAACATGAAAGGAAGGAAGGAAGGAAGGAAGGAAGGAAGGAAGGAAGGAAGGAAGGAAAGGGGTGTCTCAGGAAAAGACTACATTAAAGCCAAATTAACCTGCATTAATTAACTTGAAAGCTTGAAATTACATATATAAATAAATATACATATGTGAAAAGATATATTCATCATGTATATGTATATATTTGCCCAAATATATTCATCAAAATATTATATATACATAATCTATGTTTTTACATACTATACATATCATAGATTCACATATATCTTCTATGTATTAGTTATACTATATTATATATTATGTTATATTTCACCTTATGTATATTTATGTATAGTTATATATATATATACCTTGCCCATGTCCCCCTCTTTCTTTACCTATTTAGCTTCCAGTCCTACTTAATAACTCATCCCAACATCGATTTTTCTTTTTTTTTTTATTTCTTTATTGGTTAAATGGTTTACAGTCAATAGTAAAATACAATAATTTGTACATGTATAATAGTTTTCAGTTTTCCACATTTCCATTCATCCCAACATTGCTTTTTCTAATCTCAATTCTCTGATACTTTCCTAATATTCTTTATTTTTTTCCTTTTATGCCTGTTATTACAGATTATTTGATTACCTCTAGGCCATAAACTCCATCAAGTACCAGAGACTCAAGAAATATGTGTTTAAAGAACTTATTTTAATAAACTAGCTTCCCTAGTTAACCTATCTTGATAAACGCTGGAAAGGCATTATCTATTTACCCCTACCAACTATGAAAACGCTGACACTCTTGAGTAATTTGCTCATCTGGTAGTGATAGACCTGGAGATTATTTCCAAACCTGTCTACCTTCCCCTGATACTCTCAACACCACCCTCTATTGCACAGTAAAGTTAATGGAGTTGTGTCCATGTTAAGAGCTATAGAACCAATGAAAATATTGGCAGAACTCTTTTCCATATAAATTTTAAAGACATCTTCAATGAGATAAATCCAGTTACAAAGAAGACTAAGGCAAGAATAAAGCAATGGGACTACATCAAATTAAAAAGCTTCTGCACAGCAAAAGAAACCACTACCCAAACCAAGAGACCCCTCACAGAATGGAAGATCTTTACATGCCATACATCAGATAAGAGTTTAATAACCAATATATATAAAGAGCTTGCCAGACTCAACAACAAGACAACAAATAACCCCATCCAAAAATGAGGAGAGGACATAGAATATTTACCACAGAAAAGATTCAAAAGGCCAAGAAATATATGAGAAAAATGCTCCAAATCATTGATTGTCAGAGAAATGCAAATAAAGACAACAGTGAGATATCACCTTCACTCTTGTGAGAATGTCATACTTCAGAAAAAGTAGCAGCAACAAATTCTGGAGAGGTTGTGGGGACAAAACAACTCTCCTGCACTACCGATGGGAATGTAAATTGGTCCATTCTCTGTAGAGAGCGGTCTGGAGAACTATCAGAAGGCTAGAAGTGGACCTTCCCTATGATCCTGCAATTCCTCTCCTGGGGATATATCCTATGAAACCCAACACACCCATCCAAAAAGATTTGTGTACACATATGTTCTTGGGAGCACAATTTGTAATAGCCAAAACCTGGAAACAGCCCAGGTGTCCAGCAGATGAGGGGCTGAGTAAATTGTGGTCTATATACACAATGGAATACTACTCAGCTATTAAATTCATCTCCTTCACTTCATCTTGGTTGGAGCCTGAAAGAATCCTGTTAAGTGAGATAAGCCAGGAATAGAAGGTTGAATATGGGACGATCTCACTCATAGTCAGAAGTTGAGAAATAAGAATAGAAAGGAAAAACACTAAGCAGAGCTTGGGCTGTAGTTGGTATATTGCACCAAAATAAAGGATTCAGAGGATCCCAGGGAAGGAGGGAGAACTTTCAGGTCCTAGTGCATAATGGTGGAGGTGGGGGTGGGATTGTTTTGCAGAAAACTGAGAAATTTTTCACATATGCCAATAACTGTACTCACTATCAATTATTAACCTCCCCCAATAAAAAAAGGGGGGAAATGCCTCGCTTCAACTCCTTTTTCAAAGAAAAGTGGCAATAGCTTATCTTGTTCAGATTCCAATTTATTGATTTCCTGACTTTTTTTCTGACTTGGTTATTGTCATTCCAGATATTTGTCATTCCAGATATTTGTCATTCCAGATATTTTTTTTTTTTGGCCTTTGCCTTTGTTTCCCCTTGGTTTTTGCAAAACTGTGAAAAAGTTGGACATACACCAATTAGAGCTTATTAATTTTATTGAGAACATAAATCCATTTTTCCATATTAATAGGGTGTGGATACTGTTTTGGAACGAAGCCGGAAGCAATGAGATGAGATTGGTTATACATGAAATAAAGACTGGAAAAATCACTTCCAGCTTGGAAACAATGGAACCAGATAATATTCCTGATTAAAAGAATACATATGGCTAAAGAATGTCTGCTATGCTGTGAGATTAAGTAACACAGAAGGCAAAACACAATCTTTGTTTTGAAAATTAAATAAATAAATAAATGTCTCAAGAATGAGAGTTCACTGAAATGGATAGACTTATATAATCACAGCACTGCTATATATTTTTTTAAATGTTGGTGCTTCCTTAGTGAAAATGGCATCATTTACAGCCTATATACATGTTTGTTTTTGTACCAAACAAACAAAAGAGAACAAGGGTGAGGTCCCAGTGAATTAAGAAAAACAGATCAACTTGATTAATCATGAGACAAGATAGTAAGAGGAAAAATACCATCGATTCTTGCATAATCTATCCCTGACTGAGAGCAGCAAGTTCAAGGTGTGAGCCAGGGTGTTGTCCTCACCTCCAGCCCTATGACTTTATCCCACAGAAACTGACTTAGTGCCCCAAGGAGCCAGATACCTCAGACATATTCACGATAGTCTCAGTTAAAATCTTCTTTTTTTAATGTTTTTTGTTTTTTTAATTTTTTATTATCTTTATTTATTGGACAGAGACAGCCAGAAATCAAGAGGGTGATAGAGAGGGAGAGAGACAGAGAGACACATGCAGCACTGCTTCACCACTCGCAAAGCTTTTCTCCTGCTGGTGGGGACCGGAGGGTTGAACCTGGGTCCTTGCACATTGGAATACAAGTGCTCAACCAGGTGCACCACCACCCGGCCCCAGTTAAAATCTTGTCTATCGACTTTGTCTTCTACTTTTGCTACTACACTACACTTAACAATGTCGGTGTTTTGATCACACCTGTGAGAATGGCCCATATCAACAAAACAGGAAATGGCAAATGATGGAGAGGATGTGGAAGAAAAGGAATTTTGTTGCACCATTGGTGGAAATGCAAATTGGTGCAGCCCCTCTGGGAAACAACATGGAGTCTGTAAACAAATAGAAATAGAGATACCTTCTGATCCTGCAGTATTGCTCTTCAGAATATACCCAAAGGACATGAAAACAATGATTGAAAAGGACATATGTTTCCTCTATGTTCATAGCTGCTTTATTCACAATTACCAGAGTAGATGCAAACTAAATGCCCATAGACAGATGGCTGGAAAACGAATTTAGAACTTCTATGTCCAATGGAATACTACTCTGCAATTAAAAAATGAATGATATTGTGTCCTTTTGGACAAAATAGATGGAACTGAAGGCGATTATGTTTGGAGAAATCAATAAAGAGAAAGAAAACTACCAGATAGTTTCTTCTCTCACATGTGGTATATAGGGAATTGAAAGCCATGAGCTTGCAAAAAAAAAAAAAAAAATTGACCAAACTTACTCTAAGACTGTCAGAACTGTGCTGTTTATCACTGGAAGACTTATAAGCTCAGTTAGTGGTGAGTGTAGTGTGGAACTATAACCTGTAGTCTTATAAATCATTACTAAATCACTAATAAGAAATAGAGGCATGGGGTCAGGCAGTGGCACATCTCAGCAAGCACAAGAACCTGCAGGGGGGGAATGCTTCATGAGTGGTGAAGCTGGTGTGCAGGTGTCTGTCCTTCTCTCTCCCTATCTCCCCTTCCCTCTCAATTTCTCTCTCTCCTGTCAAATTAAAATAGAAACAAAAAATGGGGGGAAGCCTCCAGGAGTGGTAGAATTGTAGTGCAGACAGTGAGCCCCAGCAACAGACCTGGTAGCAAACAATAATAATAATAATAATTAATTGATTAAATTAAATTGAATTAAATAGTAGGGGGAGTTCTGGAAGCAGGGCTATGGAGAAGCAGCAGCTGTGTTTCTATCCTATCCTCTCCCAGGTCAACTAGGAATACCAAAGGAGACCACCTGGGACTGCAACAAGACAGGACTAGAACGACTTCAGGAACCCACCAAATCACCGGTGAGTGCAATCACATGTGGCTCATGGACAGAGAGGAGCCTAGGGAGAGATTAAGTGGCTGGTAACAGTCCAGCAGTTTACCAGTTGAGACACCACCTCCAGTCTGTTTCACCAACAAAGACAGTGGAAGGGAGGAGAGGACTCCCCTAAGACTCACCAAATGCAACTTTATTACTGCCTTTCAGCCACCAAGTTGGAGATGCTACTATGATTCCATCCTGACCTGCCCGGGCAGATGACCTCACCAGTTCTTCCTGGAACCTCACCTCTCCACTAGGGAAAGATAGAAACAGGCTGTGGGTATGGATTGACCTTCCAACACCCATATCTAGGGGAGAAGCAATTGCATAAACTAGAACTCCCACCTTCTATACCCCCAAAAATCTTTGGTCTATACTCTCAGAGGGGAAAAAGATAGGGGAAGAATACCAAAGGACTCTGAAGTCCAGTTCTACCAGGACCCAAAGCATTTGTCACTAGAAATTTTGTTTTGGGGGACTTGGGCGTTAGCACAAAGGGTTAACCGCATGTGGCATGAAACCCAAGGACCTAAGTAAGCATCCCTGTTTGAGCCCCCAGCCCTCCACCTGCAGGGGAGTCACATCATAAGCGGTGAAGCAGGTCTGCTGGTGTCTATCCTTCTCTCCCCTTCTCTGTCTTCCCCTCCTCTGTCCATTTCTCTGTGTCCTATCCAACAACATCATCAATAACAACAACAATAATAACTACAACAATAAAAGAAGGGCAACAAAAGGGAATAGATAAATAAGTAGTAGGAGGGGTCACTATATTTTGAACTCCTCTGTTTTTACCTTTCCCTAACCTGTCTGTCGTCCTGTTCATTCTAGAGCTATTTCTACTTGGTAGATTCTATCCAGTCAAGCCCCAGCATGCTGTCACTTGTGTATTCCCTTTCTCAGGAAGGAAAGGGACAGTTCGCCTAGATGAACACTCACTCATGTATTGGATGGTAAAAGAACCCAGTAGCTTCCCAACTGCCCACACACATACACTGGAAGCATCTCTGAAAATAAAAATGTTGTCAAAAAAAAAAAAAATACAGCTGATCTTCATTATTCTCAGATTTGCCTACTCACTAAAATTTGATCATAACCCCAAAATCAATACTTGTAGAGTTTTTGTACAGAGCAGCAAAATATTTGAGTCACCCAATATGCACATTCCCAATTGAGATCTCACAAGGCAACACTCTGCCTTTGTGTTTCAGCTCCAAAAATCATGTCTTTTCTGTGATCCACTTGATACCATGAATTGAGGATGTTTTGGTGTGTGTGATTATAGTTGGTTATTTCATCGTTTCAAATGCATCCCAAAGCACAATGCTGACAAACTGAGTAGAATATGTATTGACAGACTCATTTTGTCATAAGTTATGTTGACCAAGAGTTCTATATTAATAAAACAACAATATATCATCAATAAAATTTTTCTAAGCAGAATCACAAAACAAGGCCACTCGTCTGGGTGTCAGGGCAGTATTCCAAGTCCATAGAAAACAGGAAAGGCATATGCATAGTGGCTAAAAATTATACAATAGTTCAGCAGTAAGAATATATATATATAACAGCTTAATTTTGGGGATTTTTAAAATATTTTTATTTATTACTACATAGAGACAGAGAGAAATTGAGAGAAGAGAGGGTGATTGGGACTGATAAAGAGAGACACCTGCAGCTCTACTTCACCACCTGTGAAGCTTTCCCCCTGCAGGTGGGGACCTGGGGCTTGAACCTACATCCTTGCACACTATAATGTGTGCGCTTAACCAGGTACGCCATCACCTGGCCCAACAACTTAATTTTTAAGTGGATTAAAGGAGACATACTATAGCCAGTGGATAGATGAATAAAATGCTCATAGGGGTTGGGCAGTAGCACACCAGGATAAGTGCACATAGTACAAAGCGCAAGGACCCATGCAAAGATCCTTGTTTGAACCCCAGCTCCCTACCTGCAGGGGGGGTTGCTTCACAGTGAAGCATGTCCACAAGTCTTTCTCTCCCCGTCTTCATGTCCCCTTTTGCATTCTCTCTGTCTTATCCAATAAAACAGGAAAGAAATGGCCACCAGGAGTAGTGTATTCATAGCCCCAGCACCCAAACTGAGTGATAACCCTGGAGGCAAAATTAATTAATTAAGATGCTCATGATCACTAATCAAAGAAATGCAAGTGAAGACCACAAAGATATAATATTCATAGCTGCTGGGATACTTATTATTCTAAACCCAACAATAACTAGTGTTGGTAAAAATTTAGAAACATTAAAGCCCTGACATTGTTGATAGAAATTCAAAATAGTGTTGTCACTATGAAAAAAAATAGCGATTTCCTTAAATAATAATAATAGAATCAATAAATCATCCAGTAATCCCACTTTTATTTTTTTTAATTTTTATTATCTTTATTTATTGGCTAGCAACAGCCAGAAATTGAGAGGGTAGGGGAAGCTAGGGAGAGAGGAAGAGAGAGACCTACACACTGCTTCACCACTTTCAAAGCTTTCTCCATGCAGGCAGGGATCAGGGGCTTGAACCTGGGTCCTTGCGCATTGTAGCTCAGCCAGATGCACCACTTCCTGGCCCTATAATCCCACTTTTAGATATTTATATAGAATAACTGAAAACATGGAATGAGTCTTATGATGTGCGTGACCTGGATTTGAACCCTTGAATGGGAGCATAATAGCACTAGGAGATGCTCTAGTGGTATGAGATATATACACATCTTTCCTTTCTTTCTCAGATTAAAAAAAAAAAGTTGAGATCGATGAAGTGGCATTCTACCATGTTGAAGGAGTTCAAGTCCTTACACCTCACCTGCAGGAAGGAAGCTTCATGAGTGGTGAAGTAGGGCTGCAGTTATCTTTCTGTCTCTCTCCTTGTCTCTCCCTCCCCTCTCAATTTCTCCCTGTTCTATCAAAAATAAAATAAACAAATGGTCACTGGGAGTAAGCACCAAGCCCCAGGAATAACCCTGGTGGCAATTTTTTTTTATTTTTATTTATAAAAAGGAAACACAAAAAAATAGGACAAGAGGGGTACAACTCCACACAATTCCCACCACCAGAACTCTATATTCCCTCCCCTCCCGTGACAGCTTTCCTATTCTTTATCACTCTGGGTGTATGGACCCAAGGTCATTGTAGGATGCAAAAGGGGGAAGGTTTGGTTTCTGTAATTGCTTCCCACTGAACATGGGCATTGACAGGTCGATCCATACTCCCAGCCTCTCTCTCTCTTTCTCTTTCCCTAGTGGGGCAGGGATCTGGGGAAGTGGGGCTCCAGGACACATTGCCAGGGTTGTCTGCCCAGGGAAGTCCAGTTGGCATCATGTTAGCATCTGGAACCTGGTGGCTGAAAAGAGAGTTAACCTATAGAACCAAACAAATTGTTGACTAATCATGAATCTAAAGGCTGGAATAGTGCAGATGAAGAGTTGGGGGGTCTCGTTTTGTAGATAGTTAGTAGTCCTATTTTAGTTATATTTCAAAGAGCCCATGACTATACTAGTTTTTTTTTTCTTGAGCCTGACATCTGATATGCAGGTGGATCTAAGTTATTGTCTGGGGCAATAATTTTGTTTAAGTTGGTCTGAGAGCAGTGAAATCACACATGAGCGAGACTTCAGAATAGAAGGGAAAAAAATACTATCAGGATGTTGGAGAGGTATTAATACTCCTTACATTATAGCACTATTCACAATAGCTCAGCCATGGAATTGTTCATCATAGACAGATGAAAAGATAAGTAAAAGAGAGTTTATGTATATTATTTGACCTTTTAGAAAGAAGAAAAACTCTACAATATGTGAAAAACACGAATAAGCCTTGAGGTCATTATATTAAGCAATGTAAGTCAGTTAAAGAAAATCAAATACTATATGACTCAGTTTAGGTGAGGAAGCAAAGCAGTCAAATCCACAGAATAAAAGAGTTGTTACCAAAGGCTGGGGGATGGAAAATTTGAGAGTTACTAATCCAGAAGCTAGGGCTTAACCCAGTTAAGTACACACTTTATCATGTGAAGGACTCAGGTTCTAGCCCCCCACCCACCCATCTGCATGGAGGAAGTTTCTCAAATTGACAAGCAGTGTTACAATCCGCTCTCGCTCTCCCTCCCTCCCTCCTTTCATCTCTATCTCCCCCTTGTCTATCAATTTCTGTCTGTCCTAGGAAATAAAAAGAGGATGGGGGAGAAATAAAAGACTGGGTGTGGTGTATTGCATCAAAGCAAATGATTCAGGAAGAAGAGGGCACAGGAGTCGCTCCCCCACAACTCCCTCCTGCATGATGGTATGGAAAGGAGCCTTAGTTGAGAGTCAGAGTATTCTGTAGTCACGTGTCACAGGGAGACAAGAAATAATAACTATGTGTCAACAATCCTACAGTAAACTATTAACCCCCCCAAACAAAATGATAAAGAAAAAAAACAAAATATAATTATTCAAATTTACTAATATACTTAACTCCTCACTAATTTCAGTTTCCTCCAGTTCTGGTTATAAACATGCTTGCTCAAAACTTGGGGCTAAATGCTTGGTAATTTTTCTAGAGTTTCACTGTCAGGGTCTGTTTCAAAGCTTTCTGTAAAAAAGGGGGGGAATAGTCTTGTTTATAAGCTTTAGACCACCGCTGAGAGAGAGAACAGTAATATGGAAATTAGACATTTTGTAATTTTACAATTAAATAATAGAGGAAGCCCTCCAAACCTCAGCCAGACATTTACATAATTCCATTACCAGCATTTGCATGAACCTGTAATGAAAGCAGAAAAATCTTGCTTTATTTCCTATTAACTACAGAATAGAATGTGATTCTTATTTGCCTTTACAAATATAGCTTAACTCACCTTTGAAAGCCAGACACTTAAGTTCTTTATGTTTTTTGGTTGCTATGAGGGAGATGCAGCCAACACCAGTTATCACAAAGCATTATGTTTAATATTCAACTTTTATAATTTCTTTGCATTTTCTTCTTGGATTATAACAATCTTCCCTACATATATCTTGTCTTGTATTTTTTTATATTTTTATTATCTTTATTTTTGGGACAGAGACAGAGAGAAATTGAAAGGGGAGAGATGATAGAGAGGGAGAGAGAGAGAGAGAGAGGAAGATAGAGAGACACCTTCAGCCCTGCTTCACCACTCACAAAGATTTCCCCCTGCAGATAGGGACTGGGGACTCAAACCTGGGTCCTTACACATTGTAACATGTGCATTCAACCAGGCATGCCACCGCCTGGACCCTATTGTCTTTTCTGATGAATTTCTTCAGGGTCTTCAGTTTTTGCCAAATATCTGTATACTCAGTAAAGAAAGAATTAACAAGATCTCAGGTTCAGTCCCAAACATTATTATAATCCAGAATAAAGCAGTGCTGTGATTGCTCTGCATATTTCTCTCTGTATCTCTCTCACTAAAATAATTTAATGGCTTGGGAGATAGAATAATGATTATGCAAAAAGAATTCCATGCCAGAGGCTCCAAAGTCCTAATCTCCAGCATCACTGTAAGCCAGAACTGAACGGTGTTCTGGTAAATAACAATAGTAATTACTTAATTAAGTGATTTAATTCTTTATTTTAAAAAACAGAATCAACTGACATATTTGACTCTACTATTTTGATTAATCAATACTTGTTGAGTATCCTTAGAACCAACTTAGCACGCACTCAACAGCTGCATGCAAAGCGAATTTGGAATTAAATGTGCTCTGTTTAAGACTGTAGCTTATGACATGTTTGGGGAGGGGTATACATACAGATCTTGAGCTAAAACTTGGGTACAAGTAGTTGGTTTGGGAGTTGACCTTAGGAATCATAAGCAGGGCAGAAGAGAAAGTATGGCTGGGAGGATAAATACAACACACTAATGAGAAGAGTTAGTACTATGAGTAAGTGGGCTTTAGACCCAGAGTGAATGTTCCCAACTTGGGTTCTCAGACCAGAGTCTCTGTCTCTGGAACACCTTAGAGTTAAGTGTAGGCTTCCCAGTTGCTATAAAAATAGAAAGTTCAGTCTCTTGGTGCCCAGTGGATGGCTCCCTGGGCTTCACTCAAGAGCCTGTCGCTTATACAATTCGAAACAGCAGTCCTGAACTCCTTTTCTTAAGCAATTCAGTATCTATGTGGTTCCCAGCAGGCTTTTTTATTTTTACTTTTTATTAATAAAAAGTAAACACTTAAACCTATGCGACTACATCAAATTAAAAAGCTTCTTCACAGCAAAAGAAACCACTACCCAAACCAAGAGACCCCTCACAGAATAGGAAAAGATCTTGATATGTCATACATCAGACAAGAGGCTAATAATCAATATATAAAGAGCTTGCCAAACTCAACCACAAGAAAACAAATAACTCCACCCAAAAATGGGGAGAGGACATGGACAGAATATTCACCACAGAAGATATCCAAAATGCCAAGAAACACATGGAAAAATGCTCCAAGTCTTTGATTGTCACAGAAATGCAAATAAAGACAACAATGAGATAACTCCTGTGAGAACGTCATACATCAGAAAAGGTAACAGCAGCAAATGCTGGAAAGGTTGTGGAGTCAAAGGAACCCTCCTGCACTGCTGGTGGGAATGTAAATTGGTCCAGCCTCTGTGGAGAACAGTCTGGAGAACTCTCAGAAGGCTAGAAATGGATGTACCCTAAGATCCTGCAATTCCTCTCCTGGCAATATAACCTAAGGAACCCAACACACTCATCCAAAAAGATCTGTATACACATATGTTCTTAGTAACACAATTTGGCATAGCCAAAACCTGGAAGCAACCCAGGTGTCCAACAACAGATGAGTGGCTGAGCAAGTTGTGGTCTATATACACAATGGAATACTACTCAGCTATTAGAAATGGCGACTTTGCCGTTTTCAGCCGATCTTGGATGGACCTTGAAAAATTCATGTTAAGTGAAATAAGTCAGAAACAGAAGGATGAATATGGGATGATCTCACTCTCAGGCAGAAGTTGAAAAACAAGATCAGAAGAGAAAACACAAGTAGAACCTGAACTGGAATTGGCGTATTGCACCAAATTGAAAGAGTCTGGGGTGGGTAGGGGGGAGAATAGAGGTTCAAGAAGGATGACAGAGCACCTAGTGGGGGTTGTATTGTTATATGGAAAGCTGAGAAATGTTATGCATGTATAAACTATTATATTTACTGTTGAATGTAAAACATTAATTCCCCAATAAAGAAATTTAAAAAAATAAAAAAGAAAAAGAAAACACTGACAAAAACCATAGGACAAGAGGGGTACAACTCCACACAATTCCCACCACTAGAACTTTGTATCCCATACCCTCTCTGATAGCTTTCCTATTCTTTATCCCTCTGGGAGTATGGACTCAGGGTCATTATGGGTTGCAGAAGGTGAAAGGTCTGGCTTCTGTAATTGCTTCCCCACTGAACATGGGCATTGACAGGTCGATCCATACTCCCAGCCTCTCTCTCTCTCTTTCCCTAGTGGGGCAGGGCTCTGGGGAAGTGGGGCTCCAGGACACATTGGCAGGGTTGTCTGCCCAGGGAAGTCCAGTTGGCATCATGTTAGCATCTGGAACCTGGTGGCTGAAAAGAGAGTTAACATATAGAGCCAAACAAATTATCGACTAATCATGAACCTAAAGGCTGGAATAGTGCAGTTGAAGAGTTGGGGGTCTCCGTTTCCAACCATGATATCATCTCCCCAGACAGTAACTTGGATCTATCTGCATATCAGATGTCAGGCTCAGAAACAAAACAAAACAAAACAAAAAACTAGTATAGTCATGAGCCCTTTGGAATATACCTAAAATAGTCCTACTAACTGTCTAGAAAACAGAGACAAGTAGACCTTTTAAAGCCACTACATGAGTTGGAAACAAATAATACGTTGTCTGCCTGCAAAGCAACACTGCATCTCTGCCTGAATCTTTCCCTCTCTTCCTACTTCCACTGTTGACATACAATCACCAACTTCCAGATAGTGATGTTCCTCTCCACTCATTTCCAGAAATTATGAAATTTGCTGCTATTGTTTGTTTTCCAGAGGAGAACCAACTTGCCATGGCTAGGTCACTGTATCTCTGTGCCAGAAATCCCAGACTTAGATTCTTGTGGATGTTCAACATATCTTCATTTTGTGCCTTGTATGTACGTGTTCATAAGATGATCTGGAAAAAGTCTGCAGTTATTTAGTTACTGCAATATATGTGCTACTTCAGGAAAACTAACCCAGTTGATTTCCAAACCTATGATTTCTTTAATGAAAAGCTTATTTGTTGAATTCAAAGTCATTCCATTTAGAGTAAGGTAAAAGGGTCTCAGTCAGATTAGAATTACCAAAATTTTCCTGGGATTACCAGAGAACAACAGTTAAATGTGTTTGCATCTTTTATCAACAACAGTGAAAATAATGTTAAGGACTACAGCCTTTGCCCTCATCCTGGCTTCAGCCTCAACATTCAGATAGCTAATGGAGCACATTGAAGCAGAAGAAGGATATGGGACTGACCAGTCTTTGCCCCAAGGACTCGCCAACCACCTTTATAATACGGCTCGCTAAATACAAAGGAAAAGGAGACAGAAGAGTCAGAATCAACAGAAATGGGCAGGGGAGACAACATAATGGTTATGCAAGAAGGCTTTGATGCCTCAGTCTCCAAAGTCCCAGGTTCAATCCCCAGCACCACCTTAAACAGAGTTGAGCAGTGTTCTGGTCACTTTCTCTGTATCTTTCTCTCTTGCTCATTAAAATAAAGCACAAAAACTATATTAAAAATAAGAGACAAAGAAGAATCAACAGAGTTACCATGAAAAAAGAAGAAATTCTAACAGTATGGGACCAGGAGTCAGGGAATGCAGACATCATCTAGAATCAGGGGAGTCAGAGCCTCTACAGAACCCTACCCCACTAGGGAAAGACAGAAACGAGAGTATGGATCAACTTGTCAACACCCATGTCCGGTGGAGAAGCAATTACAGAAGCCGGACCTTCCACCTTCTGCTCTCCATAGATATCTTTGGTCCATACTCCAAGAGGGATAAAGAATAGGGAAATTTCTAAAGGGTTGGAGGGGATGTGGAACTCAATTGCAATTGTACCCCTCTTACACCACAATTTTGTCAATTATTATTATATCACTAATTGAGAGAGAGGGAGAAAGACAGACAGATACACACACACACACACACACACACACAGAGAGAGAGAGAGAGAGAGATGAGCAAAGGAAGAACAAGAAAACAAATCCCAGAACTTTCAGAAAGAAACAGCCCCGCTAATATCTTTGTTTTAGTCCAGCAAGTCATATGTACCTACATACAAATGTGCAGCTATTATCCTAAAAATCTTATAATACGGTAAACAAATGTTAACTCAGTATACATTAGAAGATCCCACTTCAGACTTCTAACCTCAGAACCAGAAGATAGTACATTTGTAGGGGCCAGGTGGTGGCAAACCTGGTTAAGTGCACACATTACAGTGTGCAAGGATCTGGGTTCAAGCCCCTGGTCCCCACCTGCAGGGGGAAAGCTCCACAAGTGGTGAAGCAGGGCTACAGGTGTCTCTCTGTCTCTCCCCCTCTCTACCTCCCCCTCTCTTCTCAATTTCTCTCTCTCTCTATTCAATAATAAATAAAAATATTTTTTAAAAAGATAGTATATTTATAATGTTTTACATTCAAAATTTATGCCAATTTATGAGGAGCAAGAAGAACCTATAGTATTCTAATGAAATGACAGGTGTTTCTACAAATTATTTGTCTGCTTATCAAATATTACTTATGCAGTAAAATTACTTAATATTTTTAAATCCTTTTTAATAATTATCACCTATGACTTTTGCTTACCTTAGGTACTCTGATGCTGACATGAAACTAACTTTTCTACAAGCATAGGCCAAAGGTAATGGAGAGAGGTAAAGTAGCTAAACCTGGAGGTTATTACAAAGCACATGGCTTTCCTCTTACTCTAGTTGTTGTATTTGCACTGAAACCCCTAAGTATGAAAATATTCTATCTTCAGTAGGCAAATGTAGGCAAGTGTGTGTGTGTGTGTGTGTGTGTGTGTGTGTGTGTGTGTGTGTGTGTGTGTGTTTAGTTCCAAATTCATGATGTAGAAAGCAGAATGGAAGGCCAGAGACCATTAAGGATGGAGAAGTTTGTGATTTTTTTTAAATGGGTCAAATCTAACTGTCATAGGCCAGATTGAATTCTAATGAACTTAATGATTTTTGAAAAATATCTGTTAGAGCAGTGCTCCAAGCCAGGCTCCAGGCTAAAACTAAAAGGAAGAATTGATCTGTTGTATTTTACAAAATTCAAATGCTGTTTTTCTCTTTTAAAAACTTGGTTTTTTGGGGGTCGGGCGGTGGCGCAGTGGGTTAAGCGCACGTGGCGTAAAGCGCAGGGACCGGCGTAAGGATCCCGGTTCGAGCCCCCGGCTCCCCACCTGCAGGGGCGTCGCTTCACAGGCGGTGAAGCAGGTCTGCAGGTGTCTGTCTGTCTCTCCCCTCTCTCTGTCTTCCCCTCCTCTCTCCATTTCTCTCTGTCCTATCCAACAACAAAGCAACGACAACAATGGCAATAATAACCGCAACGAGGCTGCAACAACTAGGGCAACAAAAAGGGGGGGAAAATGGCCTCCAGGAGCGGTGGATTCATGGTGCAGGCACCGAGCCCAGCAATAACCCTGGAGGAAAAAAAAACTTGGTTTTTTTTTTTTTACAACAGAATCTGAAATAAAACAGAGGAAGAAATAGAGACTGCATCTCAACCTTCCTAAATTTCCTACAAATCTTTCCCTCTTTGCTCCCATCCCCCAGGAAACTGTGAGTCCTGTTCAGAGGCTCTTCAGAGGGTGTCTGCTCTTAGACCCTGTCTGGAAAATGTCCGGGAATAGCCAGTGTTTTGGAATGAAATGTGAATACATTTAAATTCACTGAACTGAAAAAGAACAAGCAAGAAAAAGGAATGGGTACTCAAATATTTGTGGTCTTGTTCACACCTTCTGGAAAATAACTCATTAGTAATTTTTCTTACTGTCCTAAAATGATACAATCTGCCTCTATGATCAGGTGAGAAGCCTGTTCCCCTCCTGAACTGACCTCAAAATCCAAAAGCTGTTTCCATCTGAACTATTCCAGCCTCTAGTTTCATGATTAGTAAACAACTTGTTTGGCTTTATATGTTAACTCTTTTTTCAGCCACCAGGTTCCAGATGCTAACATGATGCCAACTGGACTTCCCTGGGCAGACAACCCCACCAATGTGTCCTGGAGCCCTCCCCAGAACCCCATCCCACTATGGAGAGAGAGACAAGCTGGGAGTATGGATCGACCTGTCAATGCCCATGGTCAGTGGCCAAGCAATTACAGAAGCCAAACCTTCCCCCTTTTGCATCCCACAATGACCTTGGGTCCATACTCCCAGAGAGATAAAGAATAGGAAAGTTATCAGGGGAGGGGATGGGATACAGAGTTCTGGTGGTGGGAATTGTGTGGAGTTACCTTATCCTATGTTTTTTGTCAATGTTTCCTTTTTTTATAAATAATTTAAAAAAAAAAAAAAGCTGTTTCAACCTTCAAATTCCTGCTGCATGAACTTCTCCTGTGACTCTTCTCACATGAGCTTGATATTTCCACTACTGCAATCATGGTTTCAAGTGGGAAAGTCTTGATAGAAGCAATGAATGAAGCCATGAAGCCATGACTTTGGGTGTGTGAATTGGGTTTGGAAGTGAAGGAACTTCAAAGTACTTGATCTTCTAGCATATCCAACAGCAGGGGGATGGAAGTGCTCTCAGCAAAGTTCTGACAGACCTTCTGCTTCATTTCTAGCATCCCTATGGCAGTTCTGGAAAGTGAGTAACAACTCTGAGGAACCTTCCCATTGAGATTTTTTTTTTAGTTGAATCAATATGTGATACATACACCTGTCCCCCTTATGCAGATTCTGTATTGGCATGGATTGAAACAGCTGTTGACCCACACCCCCAGCCTGTTTCTATCTTTCCCTAGTGGGGCAGAGCTCTGGAGAGGTGGGGTTCCAGGACACTCTGGAGAGGGCAATTGCCCAGGGAAGTCAGGTTGGCATCATGGTAGCATCTGCAACATGGTGGCTGAAAGGCATTCAAATGTAAAGCAGAATAAACGCTTTAATAAACAAGAACCTAAAGGTAAGAGTATAACAAATGAGATTTAAAGTCTTCGTCTTGGGGAAAGCTAGGAAGTCTATTTTAGGTATATTTCAAGGGACCATGACTTTACTAATTTTTCCTGGATCCAACAGCTAACATGCAGAGGGCTAAAAGTATTATTTGGGAAGATGGTGTCAGAGTTGAGAATAGGACTAGAAAGCTGGATAAGGACACATAGAAGCTCCCAAATATGGGGAAAGCATATAAATACCATTAACTATAAACCTCATTAATCTGACCTAGGACCCATGTCAACTCACATTTAGCACAGGAGCCTGTGTGAGCTCTGCATCCCTGCCAGCCTGAGCTTTCATTCCATGGTCACAGCTAGGAACATTCTAGGTTGCACCCATTTCAGGACCAGTCTTCTTCAAATGGCAGAGGGTGTTGACCCAGCCTTCCTGGGTGAGGCAGTTTCCACCACTGTTATTCTACATTGAGGGCAATGTCCTGTAGAGGCCCACAAAAGGGTTTATGGTTGTGTTCTTGATGGAGAGGACCAGCAATGGTGGAGATTGTGCTAAGTGAATCAAGTAAAAAGGAAAAGTATAAATATCCACTCACACGTCGACTCTAAGAAGGAAACAGCTGTAAAACATTAATAAACTTTTGGTCTCTCAGAACTGAGGATAATAAAGGGGGAAAAGAGTCAGTGCATTGGAGTGAGAAGCACATTTCTGTGGAAGGTGAGAAGTGTTAACATATTTTGGATAGGTGTGAAACTGTACCTCTGATACAATTTTCTTGGAAAGCAACCTTTCCTAAAAAAAAAAAAAAAATTAAATTTTAAAAAATTAGCCTGACCCGTCTATTTGGACTAGTTTCCCATTGCTGTGTAACCAACAACCACTATACATAACTGCTTTCAGTAACAAATATATGTATTATCACACAGTTGTTGTGAATAAGGGATCTAGGTGCTGTATAGCATCTGACTTTATATCTCCCCGCAAGACTACAGTCAAGATAATGTCCAGAGATGGGGTCTTCAAGGACTCAACTAGGAGAAGACCATGATGGGGTAGATAGCATAATGGTTATGCAAAGAGATTATCATACATGAGGCTCTGAGGTTCCAGGTTCAATCCCCCAGTCCTCCATAAGCTAGAGCTGATCAATGCTCTGGTTATGTGTCCTTGAACCCTGCTTCCCCAAAGCCCTGCCTCACTAGGGAAAGAGAAAGACAGGCTGGGAGTATGAATCAACTTGCCAATGCCCATGTTCAGCCCGGAAGCAACTACAGAAGCCAGACCTTCCACCTTCTGCACACTGTAATGACCCTGGGTCCATACTCCCAGAGGGTTAAAGAATAGGAAAGCTATCAGGGGAGGGGATGGGATACAGAGTTCTGGTGGGGTTGTTCCCCTCTTATCCTATGTTTTTTTTTTCAATGTTTCCTTTTTATAAATAAAAATTAAAAATAATAATAATACAAAATAAAATAAACTAGAAAACTGGCCTCTGGATTCTCTGGCTGGTGGCAGGAAGTGGTTCTTTCCAGATACTGGACTAAGGGTTTCAGTTATTTCTTAGTCGCTGGCCATAGAGTTAGACTCTTGAAGTTTCAACCTCTCCTTGGGACTACTTATAACATAGATTAATGTTTTCCTGCAGAGCAGTGTCTCCATGAAAATAAGAGATAGACAGAATTCACAGTCTTTAAAAATCTTATCTCAGAAGTGATATTCCACCACTCTCATCATATTTCATTTGTTGGAAGAAAGTCACTAAGTCTAACCCATACTCACTGAAAGGGGATTACACAAAGATGCAAGAGAGATACATCCTGGGGAACTTTCAGTGTCAATCTACCAACACAGGCAAGTGAAACAGTGCCTCCTACTGTTTCATCCCAGAAGACAAAAAAAAAAAAATTCCTATAGGCAGTTTGACCTCAGAATAAATTATTATAGTGGATAGGTGTACTCTACTAACTCTTACCAACTGCTTGGGTTAAGAACTCCTAAATCCATGGTCTGGGAGGTGGCACAGTGGATAAAACACTGGATTCTCAACCATGAGGTCCTGAGTTCAATCCCCAGCAGCACATGTACCAGAGTGATATCTGGTTCCTTCTCTGCCTATCTTTCTCATGAATAAATAAATTCTAAAAATAAAAACTCCTAAATCGTGCAGGAGTAGTGGAGAGAGACATTGAGTATTAGTCTTGGAATGGAGAGCAGAAAAGAGGGAAGGGGGAAGGAGGCAGTTCTTTCAAATGGGAAAAAAATTTCAGGATTAAAGAATGAGCAATCCCAATATTCAAAATGTCCTGTTTATACTCTTTCTTTTATTTATTTGATAGGAAAGAGAAAAATTGAGAGGGAAGGGAAAAAGAGAGAGGGAGAGAGAGAGATTACTTCTCCAATGCTGCAGGGAAAGCTTTGGTGCAGATTTGACAAACAGAAAAAGAAGTGAAAATTTAGATAGATTGTGTAACCCTGGGTCATACAGATATTGTGTGAAGGAACCAGAATCTATAAATACCCAGTCCCTGAAAAAAAGTCATTCATGATTATTACAATTATATTTCTCCATAGTCAGAATCTGTTTGAAAGTGTTGGTCTGATGAAGACATTGATACTTGCCAGTGAAAGTTTCTCATTCAGAAATGGGACTCAATTGTTCTTTCCATGTCCTTGAATGTCCACAAAAATCTCAAGTTTTATGAAAGTAATGAAACAATAGCTCTGCCAGAAAATAAAATACACACCTGGTTTAAAAGTCATCAGGCACTAGAGTCAACAGCTTGCAGAATCTGAAGACAACCTCAGAACTGAGAATCTGGGGCTTCTAGCTGAGAAACTTGCCAACAGCATGAAACCCAGACAGAGGTGGTGACATCCCAAGGTCTGTTCAGAGTACCCAGTGGGATGCGTCACTCCTGATAACATAAAAGGTCACAAAGGCAGGGCTTTGAACTTGAAACAAAATACTTGCCTCATCAACTACCCAGACTCTCTCACCCTTTTGTTCTTTGATACAGGCTATAGATCAAAGATGGCGGCACTTAGCTTCCAACACCTTTGAAGTTGCAGAATCTGTTACAAATTCTATTTCTAGCCCTTCATGTAGAACAGAAATAGAGCACCTGGGGGCCTCTGTCTTAATAAAGTTTCACATTTTTTAAAGAAAATGATTTTAAAGATAAACTTATTTAAACTATAGCAATGTAGGTATTCTCATATTTAGCTTCATATATTTAAGGAATATTTAAATACATACTGTGTACTAGGTACCGAAATGAATGGTGAGGGTCAGAAATAAATTGAACAGAGCACTTGAATGCCAAGAACACAGTGTCTCCTATGAGAGAGAAAGAAGTGTATTCCCATGATATTGCAATGAGTGCTGACATAAAGGATGCCTAAGCTCATATGAGATGTCCGGGGTCTCCCACAGGATGTCCAGGAAAACCCATGAAGTGAAGGTGGCTCACTAGCCAGAAGAATCTAAGTCATGGACATGAGTTTCCCCTCTGTGGGACCCATTCAACTAACTTAATCCTCTCTGATCCAGAATAAAAGATGGTATATATGAGGGGAAGAGAGTGAGTTGGGGCTAGAATGGCATTGTCAATTGAGAATGGAAGAGCTTGTGTGGAAATGTCTATCAGATATATACTCTATGTTATGTTGTTTTTGCCGGGCTGGCTTCGTGGTGGGAGACAGAGATGGCCAGAGACTCATGGCTGAGCTGAGAATGCAGTTCAATCTTTATTGAGGAGCGGGGAGGCAGTCCAAAAAACGAATCTCTTCTATGCATAACCATTATGCTATACTCCTACCACCAAACTAATCTAATCTAATCACAACCCAATCCTGTCCTCCATCTCTCTCCTCCTGCGGAAGAGTCAGGAACCAAGGAAGTACAAGTACGTTAGGGGGTGGGGTGAAGGAAGAAGCACGAACCAGCCAGGACTAAACCAAAATCTCCTGGAGGCAGAGGGAACGAGACCAAACCAATGTAACAGAATGACCATGTAAATAGACCACAACATCAAGCAATGTAACAGAAGGGGTCCCAGAAGCAGAACTAGAAGCATACCAACAATGTTATACTTTGCAATTGAAAAATATGATACTGTGTCCTTTGGGACAAAATAGATGAAACTGGAGGTGATCATGTTTACTGAAATCAGTAAAGAGATGAAAGGCAACTACTAGATGGTAAAAGAATCTGGGGTGGGTGCAGGGTGGGAGGGCATGGAGAATACAGGTCCAAGAAGGATGACAAAGGACCTAGTGGGGGTTGTATTGTTATATGGAAAACTGAGAAATGGTATGCATGTACAAACTATTGTATTTACTGTCGAATGTAAAATATTAATCCCCCAATAAAGAAATTAAAAAATAAAAAAAGAAAGAAAAAGCACCTGGGAGCAATGAAACTTGCACATGTGCAATGTCCCAGCCAAGCAACAAAGACGAAAAAAAAAAAAAAAGAAAGTACTAAATGACACTCTGATGTTTCATTGTCTCTCACTCAGAAAACCATATCATACAAACCATGTACATATATATGTTGTTATATATTGCTGTCTAATGATTACTGGTGGCTGAGCCCCTCCCCAGAACCACCCTTCAAAGTGAACTTCTGTCCTATAGAACGGGGGCCTAATGAAGGGTGATTCTGGGGAGAGACTCAACCGCCAGTAATCATTAGACATGGGTATACAAAGCTGACATCAAGTCATCTTAATGTCAGAAAAACTTGAGGAAAAAAGAAAAATCAGCTCCTAGTGGTTGTAGGACTGAGGTCCCTGTTTCCCCACTGGTCAAAAGTCAGAGTCCACTCTCAGTGAACAGAGAAACCCACAGACTTTACAGCAAGATCTTCTCCAAGTCAGCTGGACACTTCTCATTCCTGGCATGCTGCAGGCTTCCATCTGCCTCAGCCTTTTACCTCCAGACCCAGATTAAAAAGGCTCCTGCACTGAGATCAGGCTTACCTAAATCATCTCCCTAGCTTCAGGTCAACTCCTCTGGCAAGTTCATTATAGCTGCAGTTGCTTTTGCTATGACCTAATCCCAGGAGTGCTGGCTCATCACATTCACAGGTGCTTACTGCACTCAAAACAAGATGACACAAGAGGGAGGGTCACAAAGGTTCAGCCTGGAGCTCTTCCCAGTGCAAGAAGGCCCAGGCTATCCCAGCTCATCATCACCTCTGCCACCTTCTAGAGACTAAAACAGGCCACCTTGAATGTAGATAGCAGGGAAATCGTTCTTTCCTTCTGACAGAAGGAAATATAGAGAGAGTCACATAGTAGGAGTTTCCACACAAGGAGGTGTTGGGCCTTAAAGCCAGCCTCCCTGCTCTGCTCCATGCTCCTCTGCTGACACTAAGGTCTATTTACATAATCATTGTTTTGCCTGAAAGATCCCCACCACCACATTATCCCCTCAGGGTATTGCTAATTCAGTTAAAACCATCACAACAGTTGCTAAGGGCGCTTCTACCTTCCCAGTATGCCTTCTGCCTCTCTCCACCCCCTTTCCTAGCCATTTCCGTTTCCGACTTGCCACTTGCGGTTTTTTACCCTATAAAGCCTGCTGCTGTTCCAGTTTTGCTCTCTTTCTCTTCTGCATCCCTACCTGGAGAAGACCTGGAGAAGGGCTGGAGTGCATAGTGGGAGGCAGCCATTTTGCTAGCTCCACGTGGCCTAAACCCACTATGCTCACACCCGACTCTAGGGTGTCCACATGAATAAATATTTGTGTTCCCGCTCTGCCACAAGTTCCTGGTCTCTTCTCTCTCCCGCGACACATCCCAACAAGGAGGGGTGAAGGAAAGAGGCTGTGTTTTTTTTGGAAATCCATCACAGAGGTGGGCCTGAGATGTGCTTACAAAATCTCTGCAGCAACATTTACAGTCACTCCTGCTGGGAAGAGGTTGTGTGGAGAGCAGACCCAGGAGGTGATACAAGGGCTGCATCACTAGACTTGGCAAGCATGAAGTTCCTGTCAGATACTTGACATCACATAAGCCAGAGCGATATTCTGACTCTCTCTTCTCACCTCAACAATAAATAAATAAACAGAATCTCTTTTTCTTATAAAAAGAAAAGGATATGAAAGGAATGGCAATGAATTCTCTCAAGAAGTACTAGAAGTAGACCCAGCTTCCAGCACTTTCTGGCTGTTCCCTTTGATCAAGATCTGATCTGTCATCCTTGCAGTCCCTTTTTTCTAATTTCACCAATTTATAAAAATATATTTTAATAGATGTTTTTATTTTATCATCTTTATTTATTTATTGGATAGAGACAGCCAGAAATCAAAAGGGAGGGTGATGATGGCAAGGGAGAGAGACAGAGAGACACCTGCAGCCCTGCTTCACCACTCGAAAAGCTTTCCCCCCCTCAGCTGGGGACCAGGGGGCTCGAACCCAGGTCCTTGTGCACTCAGCCAGGTATGCCACCACCCAGCCTCCTAAAAATATATTTTTATATTACTTTTTCTTGAAGGAACACTGTTTTACTAAACTATTATCTAAAGGATACAATTTCACATTTCTTCAAAATATGTACTAGGCCACCTTACTCAATACCACTGTGGAGGGCTTTCAATTGTGTGTCCTCTCTTGTCCAGAACCTCTTACCCCCACACCCTCTACCCTTAGTGGCCTCATATTTGCAAACATAGGCCATGGACATACAAATGTTCCACCCTGTCCATCCCCTTGATTTCATAAATCCCATTTATGAGTGAAATCATCTGCCATTTGACTCTCACCCTCTGGCTTATTTCACTTAGTGTGATCTTTTCTAGTTGTGTCTGTTGTAGCAAAAGGTAAGAATTCATCTTTTCTTACATCTGAGCCATATTTCATAGTGTGAATTTAGATGACAACTCCCTTAATCACTCATCTGCTATATATATTTTCCTTATTGAAGGGATGAATGGTAAAATACAGTAAATAATTGATACATGTATGCCATTCTCAGTTTTCTACATAATACTCTAACCCACCACCCGGGCCCTCCTCCACCCTAATGTAAATATATATCTTTTCAGAGTACTATGTTTGCATTCTTCATATATATAAGTAGAAGGGAATTGTCAGATCAAATAACAGTTCTACTTTTTTTCCCCTTATTTTGTAAATCTCCATCATGTTTTCCACAGGGGCTGGACCTGTTTACATTCCCACAAGTAGTGTATAAGGGTCTCCTTTCTCCATAGCCTCACCAGTGTTTGTTGTTTCTGGCCTCTTTAATGTAGCTCTCTTATCAGTACAATGAAATGTCAGGATGTTTTTACACCTAACTGCAGAAAAAGAGGGACCTCTAGGGGAGAACTTGCTGTTCCCAAATCAGAAACTCGACCATGTTCATATCCTTCCTAGAAATCCTGCTGACTGTTTTTGTTCCCCAAAGAAAAGTAGAGAGGCAGGTGCAAAGGAAATAAAATGCATACATTCGTGCATGAACACACACACACACACACACACACACACATTATCCAGATGGGAAATTCATAATTGGCTGATAGACTTCCTTGGATATTTCAAGATCCATGGAGTTCTGAATCTCATTTCCAGAATAATTTCTGGTAGTTCTCAACTTCCATTCATATGAAAAAACTGAGGCACTGGGGAAAGGGACAGTGGTGTGGATTAGGGAGGTGACATACCAATTCAGCAGTAAAGAAAGACAATAACCCCAGCTAATACAAAGCTGCTGGGGAGGGTGAAGAGGAGGCGATTCTGCTGTTCTCGGTGGCATTTGATCTATTTACTATTAAATGTTTTTCAAGCTTTGGGGACAGGGCCAGAGAAAACAAGACTTCAAATATCAGCCCCCCCTTTTTTTAATATAGTTTGAGAAGTGTTGAAATCATGGCCTACTTGTGTTTAAATGGTTTTTCAGAGCTTAATTGCTTCAAGGAATGTTTGAACAAAAAGAAAATAAAAGAGAATGTGTGTGTGTGTGTGTGTGTGTGTGTGTGTGTGTGTGTGTGTGTGTGAGAGAGAGAGAGGGGGGGGGGGAGCTGTTGCATGATTTCCAAGGTGCCTTGGAAATGAGCACCAACTCTAGAAGGAAAGATTGAAGGGAACACATATATCTCAACAGCTGTCAAAAGCTGGGGCATGCTTTGCATGCATCACTTTACTGCTCTCACATCTCAGCTAAAAGGGCTAAATTTACCCCAGCTCTACATGATTCCACCAGCCAGCTCTGCCAGAACTCACAAGTTTCCATTGCTGATTGGAATCCAGCCAAGAATACACACCCAACATCCAAGAAGAGTGAGAGGGAAGGGCAAAGAATCATTTTCAGGGAAAAACACAGTCAAGAGCAGCCTGGGAGAGAGAAAATGGGAAGAGAATTGCACTGTTTGTTTTGGTTTTTGTTGTAATTCAGAAAGAGCGTTATTGGAGGAGCTGAGAATTGCATTTTAGGGTCTCCTGATGATACCCCAGATCATTGTTCCAGGGCAGATAGAGCGCTCAGAAAAGAACCAATTTGCACCCCTTTTTCCAGATTAATCTTTTTGATCACCTTGTGTTTATGCATAGACCATTAGAGAAACAGCAGGCATGTTTAGCTTTTCTGAAAATTTATTCACATAGCTGGTGGTCTGTATTATTTCCACATTAGTGCAATAGAGCAGTGTTTCTTTTTTAAAATCTGACTCTTTTTTTTTTTTTTTCTAAAGCTAAGCTTGTTGCCAGCTAGGCCAAAAAGACAGCTGAGGTCTATTAAATATGTTGATTGCTATTATTTGGAGAAGGTACCGGCAATCTCTAGAGAAGGGTGTAATGTTGCTGTTGTCTTTCTCTGACAATGTAAGGATGAAAGGAGATAGAGGAAGAAAGTAGATCATTGATGGCAACCAGAGAAATGGCCCCTCCTTCCCTATCAGCCTCTCCTTAAAATAATCAGGAAATCCAGCTAAAGCATAAATGCCTGCAGGGAGAGTCAGATCTCTCAGTCTTAGATAGTCATGACTGCCTTTCTGAAATCCTCCTATGACCTAGAAATTGTCACAAGGAGAGTCTAAGAATCTAGACCCTTCTCCTTGGGACTCCTTATCCACATCACCCAACTTTCTGGATCCTAAAACTGGTATTCAGTATTAGGAAAATCACCCAGAGATGACCTTCGTTTCCAATGTTTCTGCAGCTCTAGCATCAGTGAGCAAATACTACAGACGCCATCTTCCTGATATCCTCTCGGTCTTCTCTGCCTTTTGCCTTGTCTCCTGATACTAAGGAATGTTAAACTAGGAGTTTGTCACACGCCTCTGGAGAAAGATAAAACTAAAAACAGGAGGAGACTTTGAACAAAAGGCACTGCTTAACAATGATATCTCAAGAGTTTTACAATGGACAGACTGTCAGGTCCCAGTGAATCACTTCAAGTTAAAGGACCCCCTGTCAGACAGACAGCAGTCTGACAGGTCCTTGTATCAGCCAGATGCCTGAGTGACTGGCCGCTTCTCCCTCACTGTCCTAACACCCTTCAGAAACCTCAAACCTCAGGCTGAAAGGAGGATGCTTTTTTTGAGAGAGAAATCTTCCATTTTCTTGGGTTTGCTAGCACCTGATTAAGTCTGCTTTTCTGGAACTATCTCTTGTCTCTCTATTAAGTGGACTTCTGATCAGGGAGTATTCAAACCTTTGGGTAGGTAACAATGGCATTTTTCACTCCTAATAATATCAAACTGACCCTCACATTTAAATGTATTCATTCCATAAGAGCCATCAACAGCACGGGCACTTGGGTCTATCATAAAGGAAAAGCAAATAGTGCTGGTGAGACCAGAGAACTTACAGCCCATTTCTATGCATTTTACTTTTGGCTAGTCTTCCCTGATAGAACTGGAAAATTATCATTTTGAACATTTTCAGGTTATATGACCATTTTTAAATCATCAGCCATATCCTGAAATCTACCAACACTAGACTGTAAACCACGATTTAAAAAAGAAGTAGAGTTCTCTTTTCTAAAATTAATAAACACTTAAAGTGAGACCAGGAACCAGGCTGTGGTGCAGTCAGTAGAACAGACATATCACCAAGAGTGAGGAATTAGGTTCAAGCCCCCAGTCTTTACCTGTAGGGGGAAAGCTTCGTAAGTATTAGAGCCAGTGCTTCAGGTCTCTCTCTCTCTCTCTCTCTCTCTCTCTCTCCCTTTCTACCTCCCCCTCTCAATTTCTCACAGTCTCTATCCAGAAATAAATAAATAATAAAATTAATTGAGGCTCAAAAAACAAAATAAGAGGCATGATTAGGTATTCAATGGCACTCTCTTGAGACATTAGAAAAAGGAACAAAGTAAATTGATGAATACACTCTTTCTTTTTTAATTTTAAGAATTTATTTATTTATTCACAGGAAAGATAGGAGAGAGAAAGATAAAGAACCAGATATCATTCTGGTACATGTGCTGCTGGGGATTGAACTGAGAACCTCATACTTGAGAGTCCAATGTTTCATCCACTGCACCACCTCCCAGGCCACGATGAATATATTTCTAACTCTATTTTAAAAACCTAAAAATGTTTCTCCCTCTTAATTTCTATTACTAAATGACCACATTTTCCTGTTAGCCTGAATAAGGAAAACAGGTCTTTCTGTTTTGTTTTTCTCATTGCAACTATAGAATTGGCTGCTCAATTATTTCTACTAAGAATTACTAAAGGCATTTCAAGCACTATTAATTGAGGGAGTGTTTCCTGAAGTTAATATACTGCATTTGACTACATTAGAAATAAGTAACTAGGAGTTCAGGTGGTAGTGCAGTAGGTTAAACGCACATGGCGCAAAATGCAAGGACCGGCTTAAGGATCCCAGTTCCAGCCCCAAGCTCCTTACCTGCAGTGGGATAGCTTCATGGGTGGTGAAGCAGGTGTGCAGGTATCTATCTTTATCTCCCCCTCTCTGTCTTCCCCCCCTTCATTTCTCTCTGTCCTATCCAACAACAATGACATCAGTAACAACAATAATAATAACCACAACAACAATAAAACAAAAGGGAGGTGGGAAGCCTCCTGGAGCAGTGGGTTCGTAGTGCAGGTACCAAGCCCCAGCAACAACCCTAGTGGCAAAAAAAAAAAAAAAAAAGAACTAACTAACTATAAGATCCTATGGATACAAATACACAGAATTACTTAGTATAGGAAAGGAATTTTTAAGCAAACGTTAGTAGGGTCTGAATAAAATAGAAGTTGAGTTGACTTTTCCATAGCATTTTTTATTAAACTTTGTGAGATGAGAGAAAGAAGTCTTTGCTATCAAAAACAGCTATGTGGGCAAAACTCTGACCTTCCGTACTCTAGAGGCAGGCCCCACTCTAAATAGAATCTTGTGTGGGGAAGAGTCTATTCTATATCTCTACAGTCCCAACAAGATGATTAGTGACCCTAGGTGACAATTTAAATTAACTGAAACGCAATAAGATGAACAATTTATTTGCTCTGTAGCAACTGCCATACAATAAGTGCTTAATAGCTACTGGCTATGTAACTCTAGAACCTAAGAAAGAGGTTTTAACTATGCAGTGAACATACATATTTGGAGCTCAGCAAATAAGGGTGGAAATGGAAAATGTTTCTAAAGGAAAAAAAAAAAACTAAGCATGAGAAAAAAAAAAAAGGACCCACTTTATATCATTTATAGCTGGAGGTTTGGTTTGTTTTTTTTTTTTTTCCTCTTTCCACCAAGGTTTAGCCAATATCTAAAACAACAACAGCAGCTTCCTCACACCTTGTGTAAATTTCAGGTCTTCCCCTCAGGAATTCCCTTTGAAACACACTTCCCAAGCATGCAGTGTATGTTTTTCATGTGAATTCACTGGTCTCTCAGTCAAGTTATCATGGAAAAATCCTCCCTCCATAAAGCCTATCTATATCAGAGCACACTTTCCAAGGCAGGATGATGAAACAGTTTTCTCAATTCAGTTTTTGTCTGTTACTGCAACCTACCTCATGCAATAAGATTTCCAAACTGTCAGGAAAGATGAAAATAGGCAAAGTCCCTGCAGCACAGTCTCCAGAATCCCTTTTTCTCCTTATAAGAGCTCACATAAAGCAGGAATTCAAGCAACCCCAAGCCAAAATCTGAAGGCCAATCAGATTTCTGCCCACTCTTCAGTCAATGGTGTCATAGCTCACATATGGATGATGGAACCTTTTCATAAATTAACCCAAATATAGTTGGAGAGCTTTATAGATGAGAGATAGAGTAAGTCCTTACTTGATGTCATTGATAGGTTATTTTAAAGTGTGATCTTAAGCAAAATGACAGGTTGAGGGAGCCAGGCAGTGGGTTAAACACACAAGATGTGAAGTGCAAAGACCATAGGAAGGATCCCAGTTCGAGCCCCCTGGCTACCCACCTGCAGGGGGGGGGGGTCACTTCACAAACGTTGAGGCAGGTCTGCAGTTATCTATCTTTATCTCCCTTTCTCTGTCTCCCCCCAGCCCCTGATTTCTCTCTGTCCTATCCAACAAAAGCAAGAACAACAACAAGGGCAACAAAAACAGGAAAAATGGCCTCCAGGAACAGTGGATTTGTAGTGCAGTCATCCAGCCCCAGCAATAACCTTGAAGGCAAAAAAAGAAAAAAAAAAAAAAAAAGACATAGGATAAAACCAGGTACTTGCATAGCATTTCAGTCAGTGTTGACTAGAATTCTTTTTTTATATGAAAGTTATAGTGAAACAATTTTGTGAAATAAATATCATCATTTGAGTACCTGGTACCTTCTTAATCAGCTTGAGTATCACACTCAAGTACCTCACTTTTAATTTTCATGTAAAGTTAAGTCTAGTATACTGGTGGTGGTGGTGGGAAATGGGTTCCATCCCTAGGAAAACAGTGTGGGAAATCCACGAACAAATGAAAACAGAAATAGCTCATGATCCAGCAAGACCACTCTTGGTTATATATACAAAGGACATGAGAACACGAATTAGAAAGAATATTTGTATGCAGATACAAATGTTTTTTATAGCTGAATTGTTCACATAATCAAGGTACAGGATTAACCTAAATAGCCACTGAGAGATGAATGGATACAGAAGCTATGGGAGGGTCCCGGAGGGGGCGCACCTGGTTAAGTGCATATGCTACAATGTGAAAAGGCCCAGGTTCAAGCTGGTGGCCCTCACCTGTAGGGGGAAAGCTCCACAGGCGGTGAAGCAGGTCTGCAGGTGTCCGTCTTTCTCTCCTCCTCTGTCTTCCCCATCTCTCTCCATTTCTCTCTGTCCTATCCAACAACGACAACAGCAATGACAACAGTAACAACAAGGGCAACAAAGTGGGAAAAATAGCCTCCAGGAGCAGTGGATTTGTAGTACAGGCACCAAGCCCCAGCAATAACCCTGGAGGCAAATAATAATAATAAGTTTTGGAATATGCATTCAATAGAATACTGCTCTACAATTTAAAAATAAGATATTGTATCTTTCAGGAAAAAAAATGAATGGAACGGGAGGTGCTCAGACTAAGTGGAATAAGAAGTGAAAAACAAATACCAGATGCTTTCACTCATATTGAAATACCGATAACTAGAGTAAATGAACTTGCCAAAATGAAACCAAAAATGAGTAACCAAAGTGTTTCTTTGGCCATAAAAAAAAAAAATATATATATATATATATATATATATATATATATATATATATATATATATATATATATATATGGTGCTTGTAGCCCAGGAGGCAGCATAGTGGCAAAGCATTGAACTTCTTTATATATATATATATATTCCCTTTTGTTGCCCTTGTTGTTTTATTGTTGTCGTCGTTGTTGGCTAGGACAGAGAGAAATGGAGAGAGGAGGGGAAGACAGAGAGGGGGAGAGAAAGACAGACACCTGCATACCTGCTTAACCGCCTGTGAAGCGACTCCCCTGCAGGTGGGGAGCCTGAGGCTCCAACCGGGATCCTTACACTGGTCCTTGTGCTTGGCACCACCTGTGCTTAACCCACTGCACTACCTCCCGACTTCCAGCATTGGACTTCTAAGCATGAGGTCCTGAACGGAATTCCAAACGTTGAATGTGCCAGAGTGAGACTTTGGCTCTCATTCTCTCATTAGCTCATTCTCTCTCTCTCTCCCTCTCTCCCTCTCTCTCTCTCTCTCTCTCCAAATCTTGATGTTGATCTGGCCATATGTCTCTCCCATTCATAAGTAAATTTTTTTCTTCCTTTTCTTTCTTTGTTGGGGGGATTCATGGTTTACAGTCAACAGTAAATACAGTAATTTGTACATGTGTAACACTTCTTAGCTTTCCACAGAACAATTTAACCCTCTTGGGTCCTCTTCTGCTAAGTAAATTATTTTAAATATATATATATATATGGTTGTGGGGCCAAGTGATGGTGAAACTGGTTGAGTTCACATGTTAGAGAGCACAAGGACCCAGGTTCCAGTCCCCATCTGCAGAGAGAAGGACAACCTCACATGTGGTGAAGCAGTGCTACCTCTCTCTCTCTCTCTCTCTCTCTCTCTCCCTCCCTCCCTCCCTCACTATCTCTTCTTCCCTCTTTATTTCTCTCTGTCTCTATCCCTGAAAACACATTTGTTTAATGCGTACTAGCTTCCGGTTTTGAGTTTTAGATTTTAGTTCTGAGAACAGTCGTTATTGGCATTTCCTAGAGCAACTTGATTTTTTCTGGTTACCAAGTGAATAAAGGAGCAGGTCAGGAGATAGACGAACAGGTCAAGTGTCGACCTTACTCTGCAAGAGGGTTTGTGCACCAGGACCACATGGAGTGGAGGCATCATCAGCGGTAGGTGCCAAAGGGAACTTCTTGTGTGGTGAAGTGGTGCCATGGTCTCTGTCTCTCTCTCTCTCTCTCTCTCTCTCTCTCTCTCTCTCCTCTCTGATCTGATTCACTCTCCCACTTCCTTTCCTTCTGAGTATACAGAATTTTTTTAAGTCGGTAAAGAAGGCTGGCTTTTGAGCATCACACACACACACACACACACACACACACACACACACACACACGGCCTATGGATCATTCTCTAGGATCACATTAAAAAAGAAAGAGAGTAGGAGAAATGGCCCTGTCTCTGTGTGTCACGTATGTCTGTTATAGAGTGTTTCACTCAAAGACGACTCTCCCTCTCCCCATGCATGCTGTCACTGTTAAAATCCAAGAACAGTTATTTCTCTTCTGTCTGAATCTGATCAACTTTTTGTATCTTTTTTGTTGTTGTTGTTAAATCTTTTATTTGTTCTGAGCCAACTTTCCCCCCCAGAGCCCTGCTCAGCTCTGGCTGATGGTGGTGCTGGGGATTGAACCTGGGGCCTCTGAGCCTCAGGCAGGAGAGTCTATTTATTTATTTATTTATTCCCTTTTGTTGTTTTTTATGGTTGTAGCTATTATTGATGTCGTCGTTGTTGTATAGTACAGAGAGAAATGCAGAGAGGAGGGGAAGACAGAGAGGGGGAGAGAAAGACAGACACCTGCAGACCTGCTTCACCGCCTGTGAAGCGACTCCCCTGCAGGTGGGGAGCAGGGGGCACTTTGTGCCACCTGCGCTTAACCCGCTGCGCCACCGCCGACTCCCATGATCAACTTTTATTTAAGAATTTGAAGGTGGAATGGGCCTCTCTCTGAGATTTTAATTCCAATATATGTTTGAATCTCACAAGAGGGTTCTCCAAGCGGACAACCAATCTTAACAGCACATGTGCCTCGGCCAGGGCGACAGCGCCACTGTGAGAACAAAGTTCTTGTCCGAAGTCCCAGACACCAAATTCCCAGCCCCACCATCCCCCACTACCAGGGCTGAGCGCTCTTCTGCTCCTCCCTCTCTCATCCTCTCATTCCAAGTAAATAAGTGAATAAATAAATAAATGTTTTTAAAGCAATATATTCGTCTAGAAGTTCTTCTGGGGGAGACTGAGCACTACTGGGCCCTTTGTAGAGACCATGGAAGTGAACTTAAAAAACAAGCATAATTTGTTTCCTACGTTTTCACCGTAAATAATCACTTCTTTTTGTTGAATTTCCAATAACTTGCCTGCTAGAGAAGAATTCTAAAAAGAAAGACAGAGAGAAAAGGGGGCAGTGACACAGTGGTTTTGATCTCAAGGAACCACGGGTTGGGTCATGCTGCCATCTGCAGCATCTCAACATTTTCACCCAAACCCAGGACTTCTCAGGAGATCTCTGGAAGGAAAGGACTGTTGCCAGCACAAAAACCATCCTCGGAAAACACCTTCCATGGAAGCTTTCTCTGTGTGCTGAGGCTTCTTTGCTCCCTGCCCCACACGTCACACTTTTGAGCTCTAGGTCCATCTCCTTCCTGGACCTGCGCCTGTGCCTGTACACTGAAAACATGTGAGTGTGTGTGGTACCTGTTGGAAGTTTAGTTGTGCATCGGTGCTGTTATCCATTGCCCCTCACACTCACACAATTGCAGTCACACTTGTCAAGGGTGTCACAATAATAGAGTGGGGCAAGAGCTGGAGGGAACCCCAAAGTCTAGGGGAAATAATAATGACTTTTTTAAAAAGTCCAGGAACAAAAAAGAAAAGAAAGGAAGGAAGCAAGAAGAAAGGAAGGAAGGGAGGGAGGGAGGGAGGGAGGAAGTCAAGCCTTAATGATGGGCTAGGGAGACAGCATAGTGGTTGTGCTAGCAGACTATCATTCCAGAGGAACCAAAGGTCTCAGGTTCAGTCCCCAGCACCACCATAAGCCAGATCTGAGCAGTACTCCGGTTAGATTACTGAGTTAACTAATCTTAAAAACATTTTTTGATAAATTTGAGAGTTTAAGAGCCTAAGGGGAGTGTTGCTTTGGCAGCAGATATTCTAATCGAGTAGTACAGTGGGGGAGACAGCATAATGGTTATGCAAATGAATTTCATGCCTGAGGCAACAGAGATCCCAAGTTTAATCCCCCACATAGTCATAAACCAGAGCTGAGCAGTGCTTTGGTAAAAACATGAAAATATAAATACAAATATAAATATAAATTAAATAACACAGAGGGAAGCCAGGAGGTGGCGCACCTGGTTAAGTGCACACACTACGGTGCGCAAGGACCCATGTTCAAATCCCTGGTCCCCACCTGCATGAGGAAAGCTTCACAAGTGGCGAAGCAGGGCTGCAGGTGTCACTCTGTCTCTCTCCCTCCCTGTAACCAACCCTCTTCCCTCTTGATTTCTGGCTTTCTCTATCCAATAAATATAATTTAAAAAATTTAAAATAAGTACTTTTTAAAAAAATGACTTACATAAAGCACTTGTTTTAAGTATTAGATCAAAATGAATGAATACAGTAAGTCACAGACATTAGAGAGTCAGCAAAGAAAAAAACAGAAGAAGGGTGAAAGAAAAGGAGAAAGGAGGAAAAGAAAGGAGAGCGAAGGGAGAAGGGGGAAAAAGAAAGAGCGAGACTGGGTAGTGGCACACCTGGTGAGCACATGTGTTACAGTGCACAAAGGACCCGGGTTCAATCTCCCGCTCCCCACCTGCAGGGGGAAAGCTTCATGAGTGATGAAGCAGGGTTGCAGGTGTCTCTCTGTCTCTTTCCCTCTCTCTATCTCCCCCACACCTCTCAATTTCTCTCTGTCTCTATCTAATAAAAAGAAAGAAAGAAAGAAAAGAAAAGAGAGAGAGAGAGAAAGGGGAAACACAAAACAGAACTTGGACTGGGTGTGTTGTACTGAACCAAAATAAAGGACTCTGGGTGGGTAGGGGGAGGCTTTCAGGTCCCAGTGCCTGATAGTGGAGGCCCACCTAGTCAGGAGGTGAGAGTGTTTTGCAGAAAACTAAGAAATTTTACACATGTACCAACAACTGTATTTACTATAAATCTTTAACCCCCCCCAATAGAAATATATATATTTTAAATAGTCTTTTTTAACTAAGCAGATGCCAGTTTCTCTCTTGACCAGAGCTCAGCATCTCAGGGATGGGACCTGAGTCTTCTCACATGCAAGGTCTATGCCCTAGTACTGTGTTACCACCCCAGAGCTCCTAGTCTCAAAAGATACAAATGGTTCGTTGCTAGACATCGTGCTCTGCACCAAATGCTGAAAGAGAGACATTGTTCCGTGTCCCCCGGTTGCCAACCTGCTCTGTGTGAGCACAGTACACAGCGTGCCATGTGATGTCTTTATTGGGGGGGGTATTATCTTTATTTATTTGATAGAGACAGCCAGAAATCGAGAGGAAAGGGGGAGACAGAGAGGGAGAGAGACAGATACACCTGCAACACTGCTTCGCCACTGGCAAAGCTTTCTCCCTGCAGGTGGGGACTGGGGGCTCAATCCCAGATCTTTGCACATTGTAACATGTGCACTCAACCAGGGGTGTGATATTTTCACCAAAGGGCAAGATTTCCCAGTTTGGCTGCTCCTGCATTCCACTAGGAAGGGATTCCTGGACTCATTCCCTGGTCTGCTATTTCTTTTTCATGAAGGAAACAGCAGTCACCATCATTACAACCTCTGCTCCAGGCGATGTTTGTGCTAGCTATCTGACCTGGGTGGCCTTAGGTGATAGTCAGCTTTTCACACACTTCAACCGCATTTATAGAAAGCTTTCTTATGCATACATGGTTCTAAAATATAAGAACTGGAGAGATAGCTCGCTCACCAGAGAGGGCACCTGCTTTGTCATGCCTGTGGCAAAAGTTTATACTCTGCTAGAACATAGGGGGAGCAAAAGGGCTGGAGGAGGGTTCCGTGCTATATATAGTGTGTGTCCCTTTCTGTCCGTCCTCTCTCTCTCTCTCTCTCTCTCTCACTCTCTCTCTTCTCTTTTCTGTCTGTTCTCTCTCTCTCTCTCTCATCTCTTTTCTCTAGTTGAATAAAAAAAGCAGCCTGCCCTCAACACAAAATAATTCAATAAAATGGGGCCAGGTGGTAGCGCGCCTGGTTGAGCGCACATGTTACAGTGCCCAAGGACTCTAGGTGGGAGTCCCCAGTCCCCACCTGCAGGGGGAAAGCTTCACAAGCAGTGAAGCTGGTCTGCAGGTGTCTCTCTTTCTCTCTCCCTCTCTATCTCCCCTACCCTCTCAATTTCTGGCTGTCTCTATCCAGTAAATAATAAATAATAATAATAAAATAAATAATAATAAAATAATAAATATGTAAATATAAAAATAAATAATTAAAAATTTTAGGTCAATAAAATGAGATACGAAGGACATATCACCCATAGCTGTAGCCATTTTGTTTTCTCTTAGAATAGTAGACACGGACGACAAATAAAAAGAATTGATCAGTCTTTGTTTTTTGTCTTGTAATTTTGCAGCAGTTGCCATGGGAGCACTGTACTTCAGCTTTCATTCTGTTTAGTCTGTGGGCCACTCACAGAAGTTCTGTATTGTATGACGTAAAATGCAGAGCCTTTCTGCATGACCCAGGTTCAAGCCCAGCCCCCACCACACTGAAGGAAGCTTCCCTGCTGTGGTCTCACTCTCTCTACCTCTGCCTCTAGCTAAAAAGTAATAAATAAATAAATAAATAAATAAATAAATAAATAAATAAAATTTAATACAGAACTTCTGACAATATGGCTCTTAGGTTTCCACCTCCCCAAGACTGAGGAACACCTAAAGCAGTCATTATTAACAACAACAAATGTATTAACTTATAGCATAAGCCCCTAAAAAGACTAATTGCTCTTCTTAATCGTAACTCCAATTATGGGGCAAATTTACCCAAAGTTCAGCTGTACTTAATTAAACACGTAAACTGTTGATAAAGCAGTTTGTGGGGCAATGCTGCCATCTGGTGGCAGTTGTGAAGTATTTCACATATGTTCCAGAGTGAGTGACAGAACCTTAAAGCAATGTTCCTGGCCTCCTTTTAAGCCATGGTAGTACTTTCTTGGCCTCGAGTAGACAAAGAAAACCTGACTTGTATACGTAGATACTGGAGAATCTGCATGCAATTTAAATTTTAAGGATGAGGTGGGTCATTCATTTAAACAAGAGGAAATGTTGCTTTCCCTGGCTGTGCCCTCTCTGCAAATCTAGAAGTCGTGACCGCCCAAACCCAGGCCCTCTTTTTCCCTTGCCCTCTATCTCACCTCTACCATCAGTTCCACTTCCTTGCATTCTATTAATTAATGCACTAATGTCCTCCTTGTGCCTGGGGTTTTAATGAATAATAACAAACTCCCACTTCCCAGATTTCATTTGCATCGGAGCCGTTTCCCCGAAACATCAAGACACACCTCTTCCCAACAATCATAAGAATGAAAGGGAATTTTGAGACGTAAAAGACTGGCTCCAGCCTTTTCTCAGCCCTTCAACTCAAATCACGTCTTGGTCACAAAGACGCCTGGAGCGCTTTCCTAACTGTAGATCTCTGCTGCCACCTTCAGGGAACTTGTGATAACAGCAGGTTCTAAGACTTGTTTACTTCATCAAAATCGTTGTGTAAAGTTTGGGGGCCTATATATATTTAATTGTTATTAACAGTTTGTGACAAGATTATAAGGTTACAATGTATAGTTCAACACCACACCCACCACCAAAGCTCTGTGATGTAAAGTTTTAGTTGCTAATGCTCTAACCACTTGTACAACAAATTGCCTACAGCTGACAATATTACACTGAATATTTTTGGAAGGGGGAGGAAAGGAAAAAGGAAAAGGGAGGAAAACTGTCTCAAGCACACAATAGGGTCAAGTAAGAAAAGAGCGTCTGAAATACTAGTTCCATTCATGTGAAATCTAAAGAATTGAACCTGCAAAACTAAAAATAAATAAAAATTAAACAGCATGAACTTGCAAAAAAGAAAAACAGAAGTAAATAAATTGTCTCTCATACTTTGTAAGAACTGTGGTGGGGGCAGGGTAGATAGCATAATGGTTATGCAAAGAGACTGTCATGCCTGAGGCTCCAAAAGTCCCAGGTTCAATCCCCCAAATCACTATAAACCAGAGCTGAACAGTGTTCTGATTATATACATATTTATATTTATATATTAGTGGTTATCCTTGGGAAGACAAGATAGGGGCACTAAACTTTGGTGGCAAATGTAGTGTGCAACTGTAACCTTATAATCCTGCAAACCACTATCAATCACAAACTTTAAAAATGCCTAGAAAATTTTCTTAAAAAAGGGTATCTGACATTCAGGTTATGACATTTCATAAATCTTATGATATATTTCATTTGCAACTCCATCAAATAATACACTAATAAAAAGGCAGCACATTGGGCTGACGAAATAGCATAGCAGTGATAGAAAAGACTCTCATACTTGAGACTCAATAGTCTCAGGTTCAATCCCCAGCACCACCATGAGCCAGAGCTGAGAAGTGTTCTGGCCTTTTTCTCTGTACCTTTCTCACTGTATACATATATAAAAAGAAAATTAAAATATATTAAAAGAAAATAAAGATATATTTTATTTTTAAAACACAGCAAACCATGGCCCTGTAATGCAGTCTACATTTAAGTCATCAAACAAATAAATGTATGTTTTGTACTTACTAAATGAAAACTATATGAGTACAAATAAAAGACACCCATCCTATACTCTGGTTTCTCTTCAGATCGCACGAATCTCTCGCCTTTTACTAAAAGACACCCATCCTAGGTTGAGAAGAGCTGGTAGTCACAGATTTTACTGTTGAAATCACACCCAGGAGGACAGGTTGTCTGAGAAAGGACAAACCTGAGCAGCTTGTAGGCTTTTGCAAAGGGATGCTTACTAGAGATACACCTGGTCCACAGACATAGAAAGAAACATTCCACTTCACTTATCATTAGAGAAATTCACATTAAAACGACACTCAGATATTCCATCTCACACCTGGCCTATATGATCAAATCAGGAAATGACAGATGTTGGTGAGGTTGTGGAGCAAAAGGAATTCTGTTCCACTGCTGGTGGGATTGCTAACTGGTGCAGCCCCTTTGGAAGACTGTACAGACAGTCCTTCAACAAGTAAAAATGGAAGTATCTTAGGATCCAAGATCACCACTCATAGGCATCTATCCAGTGGACACTCAAACACTTAATTAGAAGAGACATATGCACCCCAGTGTTCATAGCTGTATTATTCACAATAGCTGGAGAGTGGAAGCAGCCTAAATGCTCATCAAGAGATGGCTGGCTAAATAAACAAGTTATGGGATATATATTCCTTGGAATATTACTTTGTAATCAAAATAAGATGATGTTGTGACCTTCAGGACTAAATGGATGGAACCAGAGGTGATTATACTTAGAGACATAAGAGATGAAAGACAACTAACTACATGGTTTCATTCGTAAGTGGAATCCAGACACCTGAAACACATGAACTTGAAAAAATAAATACATAAAAACCAGAAGCAAGCAAACTGTTTCTAAGACTTTGTGAGAACTATTGTGGTTATCTTCGGGAGCTGGGAGGGTAGACGCACAGAACCTTGGTGGTGGGTGTGGTGTGGAACTATACACTATACCCACTATTTGTCACAGATTTAAAAATAATAATAATAAAGGAAAAGTGAATCCAGAAACCAAAGACAGTAGCAGTGAATTCCTATTCCCACCTTATTCACGATGATCTTGCCTCCTTGAAGACTAGTCTTTGTTCTGGAGTCAGGCGGTAGCGTAGCGGATTAAGTCAGGTGGCGCAAAGCACAATGACCAGCCTAAGGATCCTGGTTCAAGCCCCCGGCTCCCCACCTGCAGGGGAGTCGCTTCACAGGTGGTGAAGCAGGTCTGCAGGTGTCTATCTTTCTCTCTTCCTCTCTGCCTTCCCCTCCTCTCTCCATTTTTCTCTGTCCTACCCAACAATGACAACATTAATAACTACAACAAGGGCAACAAAGGGAATAAATAAATATTTTTTAAAACGATGTCTTTGTTCTAGGACCAAATATGAAAAGTAGTGGTCCAGGAGGCAGGAAGATTGAAAAGCCACACACACACACACACACACACACACACACACACGCACCACCCCCGCACACACATACACGCACACACACACACACTAGCCTCCAAACCCAGTTCCTAGCGGCTCAGCCCTTCCCCGCTTCTACTTATATAAAATGCTGATACTGCAGCCTGGAACGTGGAGCGAAGGCTAAAGCTTTGGGGTCTTAAGCATGAGGTCCAGAGTTCCGAGTTTCAGTCATGGCATTGCATGTGCTCAAGTGATGCTCTGGTTCTCTCTTGCTTCTCTCTCTGCTTCTCTCCCTCCCTCTCTCTCTCTCTCTCTCTCTCTCTCTCTCTTTCATTAATAGGTGAACCCATATTTTTAATATATCTTATTTTTTTTTATTGCCTCCAAGGTTATTGCTGGGGCTCGGTCCCTGCACCATGAACCCACTACTCCTGGAGTCCATTTTTTCCCGTTTTTTTGTTGCCCTTGTTGTTGTTATTTTTGTCATTGCTGTTGTTGGACAGGACAGAGAGAAATCTAGAGAGGAGGGGAAGACAGAGAGGGAAAAAGACAAATAGTCGCCTGCAGACCTGCTTCTCCGCCTATGAAGTGACTCCCCTGCAGAGAGCCGGGGGCTTGAACCTGGATCCTCATGCCGGTTCGTATGCTTCCCACCATGAGCACTTAACTCACTGCACTACAGACTGACCCCCATCGTATTTATTTTTCACAAAAGAGAAAAAGAAACAGAGAAATACCAGAGCAATGTTCAGCTCTGGTTTATGGTGGTTCTGGGAATTGAACCTGCAAGGTTAGAACCTCAAGCATAAAAGCCATTTTTATAACCAGTTTGCTATCTTCCCAGCCCATAAATAAATCTTTTTCTTTAAAAAAAAAAAAAAAACTGCTGACAGGTAAAGTGGTGGTGCTCCTGGATGAGTATACACATATAATGAGCAAGGACCCAGGTTCAAGCCTCTAGCCCATACTGGCAGGGAGAAGCTTCATGATTGGCAGAGCAGTGCAACTGATGTATCTATCTATCTATCTATCTATCTATGTATCTATCTCTTTCTTCCCCTCCCATCTCAATGTATCTCTGTCTCTATCAGAATAAAAGAAAGAAAAAAAAAGTTGACACTTTTTGGGAAGAGAGGAGTAAGATACCTCAGCCTCCCATTGTGGGTTCAAATAGCAATGAAGCTTTCTCCCCTCCTGCAGAAGTTGCTATAACACAGATTGACTCCCTATGGCAGCTGCTCTGTAGGTTTTACGCCTGTGATCAGTTTACACAGTTCACTGTCCCAGCTGCTCTATGGGGCAGATGCTATCAAGAAGGAACTGGAAGTTCTGCGAAAAGAGCCCAGTTGATGGACAGACGAGCTTGGAGTGGAGCCCCGTCCTGTCCGGCGTCAATCAGCATTCCTCGCCATTGCTGAGCCCCATTTCATAAGTGAGGCGATAAGGAGAATGTGTGATGTGTACACTGAGGACAGTTGAACTTGGCACAGCCCTGCCTTCATTCATAAGAGTTGCAGGGGACCCAGAACCCAGAGGTGAATAAGACAGGCCTGGGCCCTACTCACAACCTTGCTTGCCACAAGAAGGAAAATAGAAAATAGTTGTTTTTGTTTTTGTTTTTGTTTATGAAAAGAATGCATGGTCAATAACACCAGATGACAAAGTAGATATGCTGTATTAAGAATTAAAATGGCCAGGCAGTAGTGCAGCTGGTTAAGCGCACATGGCGCAAAGTGCAAGGACGGGAATAAGGATCCCGGTTTGAGCCCCCAGTTCCCCTCCTGCAGGGAAGTCACTTCACAAGAGGTGAAGCAGGTCTGCAGGTGTCTTTCTCTCCCCCTCTCTGTCTTCCCCTCCTCTCTCCATTTCTCTCTGTCCTATCCAACAACAACAACAGCAATAACAACAACAACAATGATAAATAACAAGGGCAACAAAAGAGGGAAAAGTAGCCTCCAGGAGCAGTGGATGTGTGGCACAGGCCAAAAAAAAAAAAAATCCTGGAGGCAAAAAAAAAAAAAAAAAAGAATTAAAATAAAAATAAGGTGATGTGAAAGGGAATTGCCAAGCAGCTAGTTTATGTCAGATGGTCTAAAAAAGAGGCGACATTAAGCTCTCAGTAATCTCAAATTTTCTTTTCATCTCTCTCTGAGAAGTTCTACAGGAGAAAAAGAACACTCTAGAAAATGTGAAAAGGGGGTCGGGCGGTGGCACACAGGGTTAAGCGCACATAACACAAAGTACAAGGACCCGCTCAAGGATCCAGGTTCCAACCCCAGGGTTCTCCGCTTGCGGGGGGGGGGGGGGGGGCATTTCACAAGCAGTGAAGCGGGTCTGCAGGTGTCTATCTTTCTTTCCCCTTCTCTATCTTCCCCTCCCCCTCTCAATTCCTCTCTGTCCTAACCAAAAAAAAGATGGGGGGAACAGTGGATTCGTAGTGCTAGCCCCGAGCCCCAGAGGCAAAAAAGAAAGGGGAGGGGAGGGGAGGGGAGGGGAGGGGAGGGGAGGGGAGGGGAGGGGAGGGGAGGGGAGGGGAGGGGAGGGGGGAGGGAGGGAGGGAGGGAAGGGAAGGGAAGGGGAGGGACGGGAAAGAGTGAATCTAGATACACTTCATCTAGATAAACTTCAAAACATGAGGGGATGGACTGAGAATGGTGAGTACCTCAGGGACGAAGGGATAATCCAGGGCCCTAGGGGAGGGAGGGTTTCTAGCAGGTGGAAAGAGAAGCCCTTGGAAGGATCTGCTCCCACTGCAAAAATCGGTGTAGCTGCATCATGAAGAGTCATAAGGATCAGAGCGGAAGCAGTGCACACAGATAGAAAGCACGTGTGCTAGTGCGACAGGATACAAAGATGTCTTCATAGGGCCAGGCAGTGGCACCCCTGGTTAAGTGCACACATTACAGTGCACATGGACCTGGGTTCAAGCCCCTGATCCCCACCTGCAGAGGAAAAGTTTCAGGAGTGAAGCAGGGTTGCAGGTGCCTCTCTGTCTCTTTCCCTCTATTTCCTCCTCTCCTCTCAGTTTCTCTGTCTCTATCCAATAGTAAAAATAAATAAATAAAACTTTTTTTAAAAAAAAAAAGATGTTTTCATTATAAAGGGAATAGATTGGTCTGCAGGGAGCTGTGAGGCAGGCTGTGTTCCGGCCATGGAATCTACAGCTATCACGGAAATAAGGCCAGGACATGGGGGCTGCTATGTCCTGGGGGGGGGGGGGCTGGAGGTTTAAGCATGATTTGGGCTGCAAGACACATAAATTGGAAGGCCATTGTATCTTTCTTGTTGTGGAATTTTAGTCAAGCCAAAGGATCTCACTGAGCCCACCGTCCACACCTGGACTTCACAGAACTCCACTATAAACACCTAGACCTCAGTGGGGCCAACCAGGCACACCTGGACCTCACTGACCTCCAACATAAACACCTGGGCCTCAGTGAGTGCCACCGTCCACACCTGGACTCTACTAAACCCACCAGAAACATCTAAATCTCACTGAACCTAGCATTCACATCTGTAAATACTTCTCACCAGAGTCTCCTGTCTAACTTCCCCAGTAGTAGGTGGTATTTATTGCCATTGGCTCAAAACAGCTTTAAAACCTTCTAGGGGGAGTCGGGCTGTAGCGCAGCGGGTTAAGCACAGGTGGTGCAAAGCACAAGGACCGGCATAAGGATCCCGGTTCGAACCCCGGCTCCCCAACTGCAGGGGAGTCGCTTCACAGGCGGTGAAGCAGGTCTGCAGGTGTCTATCTTTCTCTCCTCCTCTCTGTCTTCCCCTACTCTCTCCATTTCTCTCTGTCCTATCCAACAATGACAACAACAATAATAACTACAACAATAAAAAAATAAAAAATAAAAACCTTCTAGGTTCCTTGGAAATAATAGGGATGCTGATAGCTAAATTTTGGATGATCCTATATGAGAAAGAAAGAAAAAAAAATGAAAAAGCAAAAGCAAACCCACAATGGTATCCATCCCTCAAAGAGAGCAACCAGACATGAAGATGAAGTTACACCCTGGAGTCATAGTACCCCTACCACATCACTGGTTTAAAATGACTTTTTGTGTTGTGTAATTCTGAAAACAAGGAGTGGAGATTCCTCTAGATGACAGAGTATTACCTGCTTGTGGACTTAGATACACTCTGAGTGAACTTTGTACTAGGAAAAAAGTATGGTTTTTTGTTTTTGTTTTTGTTTTTTGCTTGACGACACCACTGTTATTTGTACCAGTTTCAGGTAAGTACTGTACTAGTTGGAATCAATTATTTTCCTCTAAGTTACTCTTGGAGGATTTTGCAAGGTTTGAGAATTACAGCTGGAATATCTAAGTTTATGAATGAAAATTCTAGGCAGTCTAGACCACTCTGGACACAGCATATACATACTGGAAATAAAGAAATGGGAGGAAATATCCTCTCTTCTGAGGAGATATGTAGAATTATCAGTTGTTCCAAACTGAGCAGCATATAAAGGTTGGTGTTTATTCTTACTGTAAGGCAGATGGTGGGGAAGGAGTGGGAATATTTCGGCCATGTTCCTTAGAATTTTTTTAATAGAATTTCTGATTTGCATTCTCCAAATACTTGGAGAAGAACTGCATTATTCATGCTACTAAGTCACATACAGTTGAGCCAATGGACCTAGATTTTTGACAATCCTATTGTCCAATAAATACCATACAACTTTTGCATTTTTTTAGTTTAGTTTAGGAGAGAGAGAGAGAGAGGGAGATCATAATACTAAAGCTTCCTTAAACACAGAAGGGAGCCCAGTTCAAACCTGGGTTGAGCAAATGGCAAAATAGCACAGTATCCAAGGGAGATATTTCACCAGCCTACCACTTTTGATTTTTCAAAAAAAAAAAAAAAAAAGAAATCTGTTGGCTTAGGTTAAGCGCAGGTGGCACAAAGCGCAAGGACCGGGGTAAAGATTCACCACTTGTGAATCTTTCCCCCTGCATGTGGGGACTGGGGGCATGACCCTGGGTCCTTGTGCACTGTAACATGTGCACCCAACCAGGTGTGCCACCACCCATCCCCCCACACAAAGTTTCTAAATGCCATAATGTCACCTTATGAAAAGGGCTAAGAATCTAGAATGGCCCAAATCCGGAACATAGGCAATTTCAACTGCCAGCAAGAATGTGGGGCAACAAGAACTCTTATTGGTCGCTTTGGGAATGTTAAATGTCCCACCATGTAGGAAAATTGTTCAGCAGTGTCTTACAGGATACAGGATACTGACTATATGATCTGGTCATTGTATTTGCCCAAAGGAGTTGAAAAGACATGTCCACAAAAGATCCTGCACATAGATATTGATAGACGCTTTACTTGCAACTCTTAAAAATTCAAAGCAGGGAGTTGGGCGGTGGCTCAGCGGGTTAAGGACACATGGCACAAAGCGAAAAGACCCGCTTAAAGATCCCGGTCCCAGCTCCCTACCTGCAGGGGAGTCACTTCACAAGCGGTAAAGCAGGTCTGCTAGGTGTCTTTCTCTCCCCCTCTCTGTCTTCCCCTCCTCTCTCCATTTTTCTCTGTCCTATCCAACAATAACGACATCAATAACCACAACAAGGGCAACAAAAGGGGAAATAAGTAAATAAATATAATTTTAAAAAAAAGTTCATAGCAACCGGGAGTCGGCGGTAGTGTAGCAGGTTAAGCACAGGTGGTCCAAAGCGCAGGGACCGGCGTAAGGATCCCGGTCTGAGCCCCCGGCTCCCCACCTACAGGGGAGTCGCTTCACAGGCGGTGAAGCAGGTCTGCAGGTGTCTATCTTTCTCTCCCCTTTTCTGTCTTCCCCTCCTCTCTCCATTTCTCTCTGTCCTATCCAACAACAACAACAACAACAACAACCACAATAAAAAGAAAACAGGGTCAACAAAAGAGAAAATAAATATTTTTTTAAAAAAGTTCAAAGCAACCATCATGTCCTTTCAGGAATGGATGCATCTCCACAATGGAAAGATATCCAAAGCTAAAAAGACATGAGACTTAAACACATGTGACTCAGTGAAGGAAGTCTGAAAAAGATTGTGTGTACTAGGCTATCAACTAAATGACAGCCTAAAGAAGACAAAGCTATCAATATAGGACAAAGATAAGTAGTTGTGAAATCTTACGCTGGGATAAGGGTAACCAGGAAGAGTACAAATAGATAGTGTATGGTAGAACTGGAGTCGAGTGCTGGTGAAATAGCTCACTGGGTTGAGCACAAGGACCGGGGAGTTCAAGCCCCTGGTCCCCACCTGTAGGGGAAAAGCTTTGTGAGTGGTGAAGCAGTGCTGCAGGACTGCCCCCCCCCCCTCTCTCTCTCCTTGACTTCTGAATATCTCTAATCCAATAAATATAGTATAATTGTTTTGAATAAAAAGCAGAGTGTGTTGCTTTGTTGTATGTCTGACTCAGATTCGAGCCTGGTCTCCAACACATTGAAGGAAACTTCTGTGGTTCTCTCTCTCTCTCTCTCTCTCTGCCTCTCTCTGTCTATCTAGAAGAAGGAGGAGGCAAAGGAGAACTGGACTGCACATACAGGCGCTATTCTGTAATACCATATGCCTGGGACCCATCTAATGTGTTATTTCAGTCAAAAGAATTTTAAATGGGAGGTAGCAGTGCTGACAATGCCAAGCTTGCAATTAAGGTAATCCCACAATTCTTTTTTTTTTTTTTACCAGAGCGCTGCTAAGCTCTGACTTATGATGGTACAGGGGATTGAACCTGGGACTTTGGTGCCTCAGGTATGAGAATCTCTTTGCATAACCATTATGCTATCTACCCCTGCCCCCATCCCTCTTTAGGGTTGAGATTAAAGACACCAGGAAATGGCTCAGATATTTCCAAAATTCCTAGTGATCATTAAAAAAAAAAATGTGTTTTTGTGTTTTTCTGTGTATGACCAGACGGACAGTCCAGCAGTCCGGCATCCCTTCAGTGTACCCTGCACATCTCGCAGGGCCCTGATGAGTGCAGAAAGGTTAACATTCTCAGCTCCAAGAAAGCTGTGGTTGGGATCCTGGGTCTTGTGTGGAAAATAGTGTCCAGAAACTCCAAGGTCCAGTATCAGTCTTTAACACAGTAGATTTGCAATCACAGTAGAACTTCCTGTCCGGGAGTCGGGCAGTAGCGCAGCGGGTTAAGCGTACATGGCACAAAGCGCAAGGACCGGCATAAGGATCCCGGTCCAAGCCCCTGGCTACCCACCTGCAGGGGAGTCGCTTCACAGGTGGTGAAGCAGGTCTGCAGGTGTCTGTCTTTCTCTCCCCCTGTCTTCCCCTCCTCTCTCCATTTCTCTCTGTCCTATCCAACAAAGACGACAATAATAACTAAAACAATAAACCAATAACAAGGGCAGCAAAAGGGAATTAAATTTTTTTAAAAGGAAATAAATAAGTATTTTTTTAATTATAAAAAAAAAGAACTTCCTGTCCAGAGGTGGTACTTTCTCTCACACCTTTTACAGACTTAACTATGTCAACTGAAAAGAAACACCTTCCAGACCAGAGATCACAGCCAGTAGCAAACCAGAATTCTTTGCTTTAGATTCCAGATTCAATCCCTGGAACCACCACAAATCAAAGTTGAGCAGTGCTCTGGTATTTTTCTCTCTCCGACTCTGAAGAAAATAAATCTTTTTCTAAAAGTTAAAAAAAAAAGAAGAAGAAAGGCCTTTCATAAAATAGCAGTAATTTAGAAACAGTTTATTTTATATCTTTTAACATTCTTTCCTCTACCATACCTAGCTACTATTTTTGTCTAGGCAAAGATTCAGTCCTTATACACACACACACACACACACACGCACACGCACACGCACACACACACACAGATACACACACCACCACCAACAACAACAACAACAACACATACTGTCCCACTCTCCTTTCTGTCTAAAAAGGCAATGGAATTCCAAAGAATATATTCTGAAGGTCTTAGGAAATGCAAAAGTGAAATAGTGCTTTCTTTTTCTTTTCTTTTTAAGATAAAATACAGTATTTTTCAGACAGGAAAAAGGAAGGGTTTTGGTTTTTTCATCTGGAATTTTCTAAGACCGTCCAGTACGTGTTTGGAGTAGAGCCCTGTTCCCTTTCATTCCTCTCTGATTCTCACACCAGAGTTCTAAAACAACCCTGGAAGCGTGCAAGTCCCCATTTTAGGGCCATCATGTGAGGGGCCCTACTCCTTCTCACACTGCTAAGCAACCTCCTTGATACACACTTTCAAAGAGAGCCTGACCTTTGTGCGCAGATTTATCCCACACCCCCACCCCCAATGGCTGGAAATACACCAGGTACCAACCAACTGCCAGTTCGGCCAGTAGCAAGCAATAAATAAATCTGAGGAAGTGCTGAGGAGCCAATCAAAGGGAGAACTTGGTTCTGAACTTGGCTGAGCCCACCTCATGCCTTGTAAATGTCAGTGTGCGTACGTGCAGCCATCTGACTTCGCTCAGCAACACATACCAAAGGCCAAGGATTTGGCAGCACCAGACTGATTAGAATGCCTAAAAATAATCCTGCTTTATCAAAATCTGTTCGAATGCCTTTTAGTTTGTGGGCAAAATGCTAGGGAAGCAGCATCTTTAGGAAACAGAAATTCTGAGAGGCTTCCCAAAAACGCAAAATGGCACAACCTCATTGCGTAAGAAGTAACCCTTCAACTTAAATTCTTTCCTGCTGCCTATCTTTATCTCAACAGATTTTTTTATTTTTTCGTAAGCCATGGAAGTCAATACTCTTTCATTTATAACTATTTATAAAATGTCATCAATTTTAACATGTGGTACTGAGAACTTAGGACCCAGCAAAGTAAAATTTTAGAGTACCCCAGGGCACATATGGTCAATCATGTAATTATCTTTACTTCAAATTATCTTTTTTATTTTTGGTATTTATTTATTAGATAAAGACAGGCAGAAATTTAGAGGGGATGGGGAGATAGGGAGGGGAAGAGACAGAAAGAGACACTTGCAGCCCTGCTTCACCACTTGTGAAGCTTTCCCCCTGCAGCTGGGGACCAAGGGCTTGAACCTGGGTCCTTGTGCACTTTAATGTGTGCACTTTACCAAGTATGCCACCACATGACCCCTTTTATTTCAAATTCTCTTGCATGCAGATCTTTCCTGAAAGTAAATTGTTCTTGATTCAGGCAATCCATGATTCATATTCAAAAGACTGTGGCCCTCTACTACACTTCTCCATTATTCTTTCTTTTCAATAATGCAGATCCTCTTGGTCCTGGATTTTTAGATATCTGCCATGCATAAGAGATGGGGGGGGGTAGGTCACATTTAGTTTGAACCATGTTGGGGTTGAAGGAATAAGTCAAGGACATCTTGGGTGGCCAGAATTTTGGGACACTGTCTCAAGAGTTGCCTGTAAAACAATGAAGAAGAATTACTCTTTAAAAAAAAAAAAAGAATTATCTAGCAATTAGGAAGAGGATAGATTGCCAAGTTTTGATACCATCAGATAGAGTCAGTTAAACAGCTATTACCTAAACATCCAATCAACAGTTACTCAGTTCCCAGTATCCATACACCTATGAGGTGTGGATAATCATGGCTGTGTAATCAAATCAGGGTGGTATAAGTTGGCCTTTGATTCCAGGTCTAAAAGTTAGGTGGAGAATTGAAAAGAGAAGAAAGTAAAAATAGAAAGGAATCTGGAAAGACCCACAGAAAGTTGGCAGTGGTATGCATTCATTCATCATGGAGAACCAGAGAGGGTTGGAAGCAGAAGAGGGAAAGGAATCTGTGAGGTAGTGAGGGGCTCGGGAAGTGGCACAGCAGAGAACTGAAGGTGGAGAAAACTGAGTTACAAAGGGGTCATGAGAAAAAGACAAGATCAAGAGTAGAAGTTCTTAATTTTTATTTATTTATTCCCTTTTGTTGCCCTTGTTATTTTATTGTTGTTATTGTTGTTGTTGGATAAGACAGAGAGAAATGGAGAGAGGAGGAGAAGACAGAGAGGGGAGAGAAAGATAGACACCTGCAGACCTGCTGTACTGCCTGTGAAGCGACTCCCCTGCAGGTGGGGAGCCAGGGGCTCACAGTGGTCCTTACACTTTGTGCCATGTGCACTTAACCTGATGAGCTACCACCCGACTCCCAGAATAGAAGTTCATAACTGTAAGACAAGAACAAAAACAACATGCCCTAATGAATGTGTTGCATTGTTTTAAAATCTTTGACACATTTTCTGAGAAACCCAACCCTTCAGGCATAAAAATAACAAGTCATACCTTTCCCCCAGAGGTCAGCTAAAAATAAAAATAGCTTCCAGGTACCAGGAGAACTGGTGAGTAGCCGGGAGCTGAGTGACTTGTGGATCCAGCTATGTTCTTTAGACCCAGAAAAGTACATGATCCAGAAACTCAAGCCAAGTTGGAGAGGCATTAAGTCTTGGTGGGGTCCTTCTCCAGCATTGCCACAGTCTCATTCCAGGAAGTCAGCTAAGAAATGTGGCGTAAGTACTTTTCAAAGTTCAACTGTCAATCTAAGATTAGATGTCCTCTCACATCTCTTTGGGTTCCAAAGGATCAAGGTCAGCTTAATGGACATGAAACCCAGGCATCTGCATAGTGGCCCATGTAATCAGAAGAGTTCTGCACCTGGTTTAATACTCTACTGCTGCCATCTTGAAATTCTTAATAGTGTGTGTGTGTATGTGTGTGTGTGTGTGAGCGCATGTGCATGTGTTTTCATTCAACAAAACCATAACAATTTCATCTTGCAGTGAGCCTCAAAAATTATGGAGTTGCACTATCACTTATTATTAAAGCAATTAAAGTAATTCCACTGTGAGATGCCATCTCCCACCAATGACAATCATCCATGTCAAAAACACTGGAGCCAGCCCATGTTGGTGGTGATGGACTAATGATCTTTATGGGGTGCAGAAAGTGGGAGGTCTGACTTCCATAATAAAGACTCCAAATTTCACCTTTCATACTCTTACCTTTAGGTTCCTGATTATTAAATAAATTGTTCTGCTTTATATCTTAATGTTTTTCAGCCACCAAGTTACAAATGCTACCATGACACCAATCTGACTTCCTTGGGCAGACAACCTCACCAATGTGTCCTGGAACCCCACCTCTCCATAGCCCTGTTCCACTAGGGAAAGATAGGGACAGGCTGGGGTTATGGATCGACCTGCCAAGGCCTATGTCCAATGGAGAAGCAGTTACAGAAGCCAGATCTTCCACCTTCTGTACTCCATGAACATTTTGGTCCATAGTCCCAGAGGGATAAAGAATAGGGAAACTTCTGGGGGGAGGAATATGGAACTCTGGTGGTGGTAACTATATGGAATTGTACCCCTTTACGCCAAAATCTTAATTGATCAACATTAAATCATTAATGAAGAAGAAGGAGGAGGAGGAGGAGAAAAAGAAAGAGGAGAAGGAGGGGAGAGGAAGAGGAAGAAGAAGAAAAATGTGGGGGTCTGGCTTCTGGAATTGCTTCTCCGATGGACATGGGTGTTGACAGCTTGATCCATACCCCCAGCCTGTTTCCATCTTTCCCTAGTGGGGTAGGGCTCTGGGGATATGGGGTTCCAGGACATATTGGCAAGCAAAACAAAAATTTCTAAGGAGTTAATGCCTCAAAGAGGCAGTCTGCAACCTATAGTTGAAGAATCCAACCTCCCTTACCCTGAATGTGTGGGCAGCGATAACATGGTGTATATTGAGGTAACCTTGGTTTGCAAGCCTCTAAGTGTCTCAGAAGTACAATTTGTACCTCCTCAAAACATGTTACCACCACCACCCCACCAAATCATTAATATCATTTCATCGATATCCACTGGCCCACTCCCATAAGCCCCCAGTCTTTGTTATCCTTAGTTCTTCTGTCCATAGTCTTCATTGGATTTTTGCTTTTTTTCCTTGAGCTTAGTTTCCTTCCGTGGGTGAAGTCATTCTATACTTTCATTTCATATGAGTCCCTTTAGTATCTCGTGGAGGTCTGGTTTAGTGAGAATGGATTTCTTCAAGTGGTATTTGTCTAGGAAAACTCCATGCCTCAATCAAATCTGATTGATAATCTAGTCAGATTCATAGACAGAGGACTTTTCCACTCACAAGTCTGAATATATGCAGCTAGTCCTTTCTCGCCTTTAGAGTTTCGGTTGAGAAGTCAGTTGATAGTCTTATGGGATTTCTTTTATAGATGACTCTTTGCTTTTCTCAAGAAGTCTTTAGAATTATCTCTTTGGTTGTTTTTGTTTTTGTTTTTTTGTTATTGTTGTTTTATCTTTTCCATTTTAACTGCTATGTAAGAGCAAGGCCTTTTCTCCTAGTGTGTACACACACACACACACACACACACACACACACACACATCAAATTAGTAAACCATGACAACACACAGCAGTAACCAATTTTGAAACCATTATTCTTTCCTACCTCCACCTCTCCACCCTGTGCTTCTGTTTTCTGGAATCACCTCCCAAATAAACTGCTTCCAATCAAACCTTTAACTGAGAGTCTGTTATTGGAGTGACTCAACCCATGAAAGTCGAGTAGAAATGCCCAACATGGAGTACAAAGCTGGGAGATGTTATGTCAGAAAAACAAACCGAACTTGCAAATTGTTATTTACGCAGACTTACTGAGACATGGTCTCCCCACAACTTCTACATCAGAAGGGTGGAGACCAAAGAGCAGGAGGAAAAATGCAGCCCATCTTCATTCTGACCTGGGATCTGTGGGCACTGTAAACACTGGCAAGGATGCAGACTGGTCCAGAACCAAATCTAAGATGTCATAATAGATTATGAGCTTAGATCCTCCTGGGCCAACACACACATCCATTTCCACATAAAACTTGGGCTCTTACTTGCAGTCCTCTCATTGCTCCCTGAGTAATATGTATCTAGAAGAAGAAAAAAAGTTGAAGTTGCATAGATGTTATTCTGTGTTGTCAGGTAGCTGACTTATAGTAACTGGATAGAGTTCAGTTTAATAATAGATGGGAGATTCCCTGCTGTCACCTTCAAAGTGAAAAATCAAGGTCTACTAAAATTTGTGGCCACAGGTTAAGCTGCCAGCATCACTATATGTGTGAAGTAAGAAAGCCATATTTGGACTCCATTATCTTTGCTTCTCTGGATGGAAATTCTCAGGCAGATTATTAAAGTAAGCTTGTGGATTCCCTTGGAGGTGATCCCAAATTGTTGTAGATAATTCTAATGCCTCCTCATTGAAATATTTCCCACTGGAACAGATCCTCATTCTCTCCCCCACATGGTCATAATGATTCAAAGAAGGAGGCCTGTGACCTGTAAATTTTTTCCACATAATTCATGAAGTGAAGGCTTATGTGTCCTGTGTGGAACTAAAAAAATAATAATAATAAAAGACTACACATGCTAAAATTACCTTCCACGAGGTTTATCTGTTCATTCTGTGAGCAATGGTTTTCACTGAATGAACCGCTTCCCGGGGGGTTGGGGGGAGCATTTGAACAACACATTCTTTGCCTTTGGGTTAATGGGTTGCATCATGATGAAGCTGGGTGCATCAGAGGCAACAGGCTCCAGGGAACACTACTCCTGAGGGCAATGTGATGAGTGTTTGAGTGTTGGATTTATTTAGAGTGTACCATAGTGAGTGGTTTTGTTGTTGTTGTTGTTGTTGCTTGTATGTTTTAACTATCTTTATTTATTGGATAGAGACAGCCAGGCATCAAGAAGGTAGGGGAAGAGAGAGAGAGAGAGAGAGAGAGAGAGAGAGAGAGAGAGAGGGACCTGCAGCACTGCTTCACCACTCACAGTTTCCCCCTGCAGGAGGGGACCAGGGGTTTCAACCCGGAAACTTGTTCATTGTTACATGTGCTCTCAGCCAGGTTTACCACCACTTGGCCTGTGAGTGATTTTTGTTTGCCATACCTCACATCAAAATTGTGTGTGTGTGTGTGTGTGTGTGTGTGTGTATGTGTGTGTGTGTTCCAATTCACACACACACACAAAAAAAAAACTGCACAAACAGTGGTCACATGAGTCATGCATTACCATGAAGGAGGACCAGCGTTTCAGTCTCTTGTTCAAGTTTTGGGTCCAGGGTTCAAGTCCCTGAACCTAACATGCAGGGGGAAGCATTACCATTGGTGGAGTAGTGATACAGGTGTCTCTTCTTCTCTATGTCTCTCTTCTGCTGTGTGTGTGTGTGTGTGTGTGTGTGTGTGTGTGTCTCACCCTCTATCAAAAAAAAATTAAATAGAAAATGGTCTTAGAGGGGCGAGGTGGTAGCACACCTGGTTGAACACACATGTTACAATGCACAAGGACCCAGGTTTGAGTCCCCGGTCCCCACTTGCAGGGGAAAACTTCACGAGCAGTGAAGCAGTGTTGCAGGTGTCTCTCTGTCTCTCTTCCTCTCTATTCCCCCTTCCCTCTCGATTTCTGGCTGTCTCTATCCAATAAAGAAATAAAAAGATAATTTAAAAAATTTTTAATAAGAAAAGAAAAAAGAAAATGGTCTCAGAGTGGTGGATTCAGTTGTGCAGGTACATAGTCTCAGTAATAACCCTGGAAGCAAAAAAAATAATGATAATAATTTTGAAAAATGCATAAAGATGTAGATGTAGGGGTATACTCACCTCTTTTATGCTTTCCAACCACATCCTAACTCCCCAGTGACAGAAAGACAAAGAGACAGAGACAAAGACAGAGAGGATGGACCACAGCACTACACCACCATCAATGGGGTCTCCCACCCCTGCTCTCCAAGTACTGTAGTACTTCCTACCCTGTGATACCTCGGCCTCATGCAACTAGTGTATACGTTAGCAGCTATGCCACTTCCCTGCCCCAATCTCCCTTCTCTTACTCTAGCCATGATTCAAGATGAAAAAAAAAAAAAACAAATATTATAAAATACAGTCATCCTTCATTTAGTGCAGTTAATCAGTTCCAGACTCTACTGCAATAAGTGAATTTCCACAAAGTAGGATCCTTTATTTATACATCGAATATTTTTGTACTTAGGACATAGAAAATCTGTTTAAGACCTTTTACATACGGTTTTTAATGTTATTAGAGCCCTCTAGACATGAAATAACACCCCCTTTATCTTCGCTTCCTTGTTGAAAAAGACAGTCCATCGCACAGATATTCTTTTTCATCTTTACAGATGGAGCAAGTCATAATGGCGGCAACCTCCTTGATTTTCTTGCCACCTTTGATCATATCCAAGAGTTTCACCTGCTCCTGGATGGTAAGCATCTCCCTGCCTCCCAAGCTTAGTATCATCGTCAGAAGGCTTAGAAGAAGCAGCCTGTTTAGGAGCCATTGTGTAGCTGAGATAAAGATTCTCAGAACTGGAGTAGGGCATCAAAGTAAAAACCCTGGGGTAAGGGTGAGGGTGGATGTTCAGCTTCCCGGGGCGGTGAGGGTGGGGGGGATGGGACACAGTCTTTTGGTGGTGGGAATGGTGTTTATGTACACTCCTATTAATTTGTAGTCATATAACTCACTATTTAATTAATATGGGAGAGAAAAATTGATTGTGTGTCTCAAACTTTTTAAAGCACAGACTGAGTCTTTTAAATACATAGGCTGAGTCTTTGGTATGTTGACTCTCTTAAAGTTTCGACCAGGGTGAACAGAAGCAACCAGTGGCATAGCTATATACAAATAATGTCCAAGGACATAAATTATGGTGATGTTGTGTATGATACAGCAAATCCTAACAAAGGGATATTTCAAAGTTAACACAATTACCAAATAAAGTGATTATAGCAAAAACTATTTGTTGCCTTCTTAACCTTAAGACAGCAGGAACCTCCCACTTCCTCTATAGAGCCTATATTTCCCCCAGTCCTGGAAACTCTAGGGTGGGGCTCACTTTCCTGCATGCTTCTCTCAATTCATACCAAATGATACTGCATCCGCAGATCCCAACCTAATCAATGCATTGAGTACCACCTCAGCATGCTTCACTTCAAACTGTGTCCAAAGACGTCAGTCATGGAATGTCAACCCTTCACCCTCATTACTCAGGTGAGAGCTTTCCTTTCATAGTATTCTCAAATTCCATTCCAGGAGGTTCACTTCCTAACAAAATCCCAAAACCTAGATATAGACCAGGTCCCGTAAGATAGAGCATATGTTCACATGTATCCATAAATTGGGGCAAAATATATACCTGAAAGCAAAAATACACAATAGTCTGTAATGAGTCAGTAAAAAGTTCATAATGAAATAGTGTCTACTTAGACTAGATACTCTCCTCACCTACTTCCTACTACAGTTCTCTCACTCACTCCAAAGCTAACCTTATCAAAGCAAGGACTACAAATGCTGAATAAGGGCAAGAGACTGGCATACTTTAACGATGACTCTTTAATCACTATCAGGCCACCCCATCAGCTGGGGCCCTATTCGGGGAGTCCTGAGACTCCCAAACAGACATGATGGGCCTAGACCTCAAATAAATCCCTCTTTCCATTTTTATCGGTCATTCCTATCAGTAACAACACAATAAACCCCTTTGTGGGTGGGCCCCCATAGGACTTTGCCCTCAACTTGGATCAGCAATGGTAGAGAATATTCCATCCTCCAAAGGGAGGCTGGACAATATACTCTATGATACACCTGAGGAAGATGGGTCCTGATATTGGGGCAGCTTGGAACGTTCCTACTTATGACCACAGAATGTGAGCTCAGACCTACAGGGATGCAGAGGTCACATAGCTCCTAAGCTGAATATGGGCCCCAGATCAAATCGATGGGGTTTATAGTCAACAATATTTATACACCTTTCCCATATTTGGGAGCTACTCTCTTCCCTGATCCAGCTTTCTGGTCCTTCTGCTAGCCATGACATCACCTCCCCAGAAAATAATTAGGATCCACCTGCATATATATTAGATTTCAGGCTCAGGCAAAAAAATAATTAATTAATTAATTAAAATTAAATTAAAAAAACACTAGTATAGGCACAGGCCATTTGGAATTTAACTAAAATATGCCTACTAGCCATCTACAAAATGGAGGGCCCCCAACTCTTCATCTGCACTATTCCAGCCTTTAGGTCCATGATTGGTCAACAATTTGTTTGGCTTTGTATGTTAACGCTCTCTTAAACCACCAGCTTCCAGATGCTAACATGATGCCAACCAGACTTCCCTGGACAGATAACTCCACCAATGTGTCCTGGAGCTCTGCTTCCCCAGAGCCCTTTCCCACTAGGGAAAGAAAGAGGCAGGCTGGGAGCATGGATTGACCTGTCAACGCCCATGTTCAGCAGGGAAGCAATTACAGAAGCCAGACCTTCCAACTTCTGCATCCCACAATGACCTTGGGTCCATACTCCCAGAGGGTTAAAGAATAGGAAAGCTATCAGGGAAGAGGATGGGATACAGAGTTCTGGTGGTGGGAATTGTGTGAAGTTGTACCCACTTACCCTATGGTTTAGTCAATGTTTCCTTTTTATAAATAAAAACTTAAATTTAAAAAACAGGTAATTTTCCACAAAAAGAAGAAGAAGAAGAAGAAGAAGAAGGAGAAGGAGAAGGAGAAGGAGAAGGAGAAGGAGAAGGAGAAGGAGAAGGAGAAGGAGAAGAAGAAGAAGAAGAAGAAGAAGAAGATGATGGAGAAGAAGAAGCAGGTAGGCAAGAAACACACACTGATCGGCTTGGTTTCCCCACACCTGAGTGCAAACACACACAAGGAGTGGTCCAGCAACTGCATCTGGCTTTGAAGGATTTGTGGGGGTGTGGGGGTGCTCAAATACACAAGTCTACAGTCCAGTACAGTCATTTTAATTTTAGTTGTAACATAGGGGTGTGTAATTGACTCAGACAACCGAGTGCTTGCTATATCATTTTCACTGTCTAGACCCACTTTTTAATGAATATATTTGAAAAAAACATGATAGAGTGAAGCCATGAAAGTTGAAGCCTGGGAGCTGGGCGGTAGCGCAGCGGGTTAAGCGCAGGTGGCACAAAGCGCAAGGACCAGCATAAGGATCCCGGTTCAAGCCACTGGCTCCCCACCTGCAGGGGAGTCGCTTCACAGGTGGTGAAACAGGTCTGCAGGTGTCTCTCTTTCTCTCCCCCTCTCTGTCTTCCCCTCCTCTCTCCATTTCTCTCTGTCCTATCCAACAATAAGGACATCAATAATAACAATAATAACTACAACAATAAAAAAACAAGGGCAACAAAAGGGAATAAATAAATAAATATAAAATAAAAAGGAAGTTGAAGCTTGAAGTGGTGTGGGATGACTGTCCTTATAAAATAGAATTCAACTATGTGCTGTACGATATATTGGACTCATTATAGCAATATGTCATTTTCTTTTTTCTGGGGCTTGAATAGAGGTCCTCAGACATGGTGACCTTTACATTTTGAGTTGCACAAATATATGGATATAAAACTATACCCCTGAAATTCCATAGCTTGTAAAATTGATGTTAAGGCACAGTACTAATAAAAAAAATTGATAAAATTGTTTTGAAAAAAGATTTCTTTTACTTTCCCCATCTTGCAAAGTACAGCGACCCTTGTTACCACTTTAAGTTGAGTGAAAATTAATTTTGCTTGTCATAAAGAAAGAAAAATTACCCCACCTAGAACATCAGAAATGCTGGTGTTGAGACACCAGCACGAAGGGGTTTGGACTAGAAGGAATATTTCCCACTTTCACCTCCTTCTTTGACCTACAGAGAGAGATTTATACTCTTTCAGTCTGCTTTACCATCCCTATGTTAATCCCTTACGATGAGCCCACCCCCAGACCTTTATAGGAAGCAGGATGAGTAGCCAAGCTAATTTGCTTTTTTTTAATTGGTAATTTAATATTTATTTACAAAACTATGAGATAACAGAGGTATAATTCTGCACTATTTCTACCACCAGAGCTCTGTGTCCCCATTCCTCCACTGGAAACTGCAGTCATTTGCCCAAGAATCACAAATGTGGGTTGACTATTATGGGTTGACTATTATTTCTCTACCTATAAATTACATACATACATATATATACTGGTTTTTTCAAATAGTTGTTGTTTGTTTTGTTTTGTTTCCTGTGGCCCTGCTTTCTCTTCCTTTCTCAGTCACACCACACCTATTACTACTTCCAAATGTTGTTCCTTTTTTCCTCTTCTCTGTCCAGGTCTTGATGGAATTGGAGTTCAGAGCCCTCTAGTTATCTTCCCTTAACATTTCTCCCCCTCTGGGGGTATGAACCCAAATTCACAAACTGACTTTCTAAGACTTAGGAGGGGACAGCACCTTACTTGGAACAAAGAGCTCCGAGGGCACTATTTTGGGAACAGTGACCCAGCAGACCAAGTGCTTATCATTTACCAGTCCCTGTCTGGATTGTTGTTTCCTGGAATCTTGTCCCAGAAAGCATCTGGGGAGGTGTGTGTGTGTGTGGGGGGGGTTTACTCTGGAACATACCATTACAGTGAGAGATCTTGAAAGGGGGGGGAGGGGGGAAGAAGAAACATAAACCTGTAAGCTGATGCCAGAATTCAATACTCTCTGCTAACCATAAATCCAGAGATAGCGCAACAATTTCCATCACACTCAAACGACACGTCCTTTGGGATTAGCAAGCGCAGAAGGGACAAGGTGGAGAAAATACATTGTCCGGCATTTCTGAAATCAAAGCCTGATTAGTCAGAAGATAAATGCAAGAGGTTTTGGTAAAACATCTGCACTATCCGTGCCTGTATTAAGCAAGTCCTAAGAGTCAGAAAATGATAGATGATAATGCAACTTTCACAGAGAACATTGCTGTTTACATTTCAGGGCTCAGACGTAAACTTCGAGAGCACGCTGTGGCCTGGAGAAAGCCTTTTAATTGCCCTTTAAAATATTCCTATGGGGAAAGTTCAACTTGTTTAAAATGTTGGCAGACAGGTCCCTGGTTATGACAGCTCATTACTCTGTCTTAAGACCATAAGAACTGTTAATCATGATATTCCCCCTTTTTATTTTTTTTCAGAAAACATTCCAGATTTGATCCAATTATGGATAAAGGTTATTTATACCTTAGAATGTTCCTAACCACCTGGTAACAGAGGGAAAAAAATCTAGAGAGTTGCAATAATTGCTTCATTTTAAGTATCTTTTTTAAAGGTTTTGACAGATTTTACTTATGGAATTCTTGGAGTCCAGGATGTCATTTTTATCCCCCAAAATTACCTTATCATCCAAGGTCTAACTAAAATATCACTCCTACAATGAGTATGCCTGTTACTTTTCTGTATAATGTTTTACTGCTGCAAAAGAAACCATCTCCAGAACCTATTAACCAGAGCAAAATGATCTATTTATCATAATTCTATAGAACGGCAGGTGGTGCTTCTTGTTTTACTGGACTTACTCACAAGGCATTGTGTGACTGGTGACTGGACTGAGTTGTGAGTCCAAGATGCCTTCACGACAGACACACAGAGGCTTGAGCAAAGACAGACGGAAGGCTGGAGCCACTATCTCTGGTCACGTGTCATGATTTGCATCATTCTGTCAATCAGCGGGAATCACAAGACTGACCTTGGCACCAAGGTAAGAGACAGAGTCAGAAGTCAGAAGACATAACAGAGTAGAAGCTAAGGAGGAGGGGTCAGGAGAGAGTTCACCAGATACAGAGTACATTTTACCAATTGCAAGGACCCAGGTTCAAGCCCCTGACATCACATGGGAATTTCAGCAAGCAGAAACTTGATGAGCTGTGAAGCTGGGCTGTGGTGTCTTTCCTTCTTCTACTATCTTTCTCCATCTCTTTCTCTCTCTCTCTCTCTCTCTATATATATATATATATATATATATATATATATATAGCCACAAAACCACAAGTCCATCAGGAACAGTAGAATTGTGTAGGTACAAAGTCTCAGTGTAACCCTGGTGGCAAGAAAGAAAGAAAGAAAGAAAGAAAGAAAGAAAGAAAGAAAGAAAGAGAGAAAGAAAGGGAGAAGGAAAAGGACATATTGCTGAAGCCATTTTTAGCAATAACCTACTATATGTTGCAAAATGTCTCTTTACGGATCAGTTATCTTTTAGAAATAAGTTCAAAAACATTGACACAAAAACTAGTATAATACAATGAGATGTCTAGGAATAGTCACCAGGAATTTATTACATGAAAAAGTTGGGAATCTCAAATTAATAGAAATAGAAATGAACTTCTGAGCTGAAATTTTTATTGTGATCATTAAAAACTCACATGTATTTATTTATATGTGGATATATAGTTATAGAGATAGAGAAATAATGCAGAGATCCTTAGTATGTTTGGCAAGTCTGCCTTCAATAACCACATTATGAAAATAATAGTACAGCATCACAACTAGGTACTGACATCAATAGAACCTACCTATCCTATTCAGATTCTCCTGTTTTACTTGCCCCTCCAGTGTGAATGCATAGTTCTTTTTTTAAATATGTATTTTTTTATTTTGGACAGAGAAAATGAGAGGGAAAAGGAAATAGAAAGAGAGAGGAGGAGAGAGGGAGGGAGAGAGAGGAGGGGAGGGGAATAGGGAGGGAGGGAGGGAGGGGTGGAGGAAGAGAGAGAGAACTACAGCATTATTTCACCACTCTTGAAGCTTCCCCCCTGCAGGTGGAGACCAGGGGTTTGAACTTGGGTCCTTGTGTACTACACTGTGTAGTATGTGTGCATTCAACCAAGTGCAATACCAAAAGGCCCCATGAATGCATAGTTCTATGTGCAGTTTTAACACCTGTGCAGGGTGGTACCCCCATTATCACATCCAGAACACGAAACAGCTTTGACTCTCTTACCTTCTCTCACCTTGGAAACTGCTAGTCCATCCTCCACCAAAAAAATGCTATCATTTTAACATAAAGGGCAAGCCATACAGTAAACAGCCTACTGGGACTGGTCTTTGTCACACAACATAATTCCCTGGAGAGTCCCCCAAGTGGTATTTCTCAGTAATCCATTCCTTTCAATGGCTGAGTTAGTAACACATAGTGTGTTTAACTACTCACCTGTTCAAGAACAAGTTTGAGTCTATACACCCACTTGTAATGTGACTTTTTTTTTCTTTTCTGAAGTGCTAGGGATCAAACCCAATGTGTTCTATAAGCACTCTACCACTGAGTCAACTCCTGGGAAAATATTTTCCCTTACTAGGGCTTCACTAGGGCTTCACCACACTAAACCAACATTTTCAGGTAGAAGGAGGCAGAGAGACAAAAGGAGAGTGAGAGAGAGAGAGATACCACAGCACGGCATATGTCAGAGTGATGTTTAAGTTCTCTCTATCTCCCACTAATAAATACACAAATCCATATTTTTTTTGCCTCCAGGGTTATTGCTGGGGCTCTGTGCCTGCACTACCAATCCACTGCTCCTGGAAGCCATTTTTTCCCATTTTGTTGCCCTTGTTGTTTATTGCTGTTGTTGTTGTTGTTGCTATTGATGTCATTGTTGTTGGATAGGACAGAGAGAAATGGAGAGAGGAGGGGAAGACAGAGAGGGGGAGAGAAAGATAGACACCTGCAGACCTGCTTCACCACTTGTGAAGTGACCCACCTGCAGGTGGGGAACCCAGGGCTCAACCAGTCTTTGCACTTTGTACCAAGTATGCTTAACCCACTGTGTTACTGCCAGGCCCCCTATAATTTTTGTTTACCTCCAGAATTAGTTATCCTTGGGGCTGGGTGCCTGTACTATAAATCCACTGCTCCCAGTGGCCTTCTTTTTTCCATTGTTGTTGTTGTTGCTATTATTGTTTATCGTTGTTGTTGCTGCTGCTGCTGTTGTTGAATAGGATAAAGAGAAATTGGGAGAGCAGGGGAAGACAGAGAGGAGAGAGAAAGCTAGACACCTGCAGACCTGCTTCATCACTTGTAAAGTGACCCTCCTGCAGATAGGGAACCGGGAGCTCCAACTGGGATGCTAGAACTTTACACTATGTGCACTTAATCCAGTGCGCTACCTACCGGCCCCCAAGCTATAATTTTTTCAAAATAATCACCATGAGGCAGTTAACAAGAACTGAAAATTACAGATAAATTAACATGGGTACAGATTATATTTCTTTCTTTTTTATGTAAAGACAGAGAAGGCAAAGAGAGAAACCATAGTAACAAAGCTTTCTTCAGTGTGGTGGAGGCAAGCCTTGAACCTGGGTTACACGTATGGCAAAGTAACATGCTCTCCCAGTGAGTGACTTCTCTTTCTTAGAGAAATATTTTATCTACTTATGTATCTATTTATTTTGGATAGAGCTAGAAAGAACTTAAGAAAGAGTGGGGGAAACAGAGGGAGAGAAAACATTGCTTGTGAAACTTCCCCCTGCAGATGGGGACTGAGGGCTTGAACATGGGTCCTTGCACACTGCAACCTGCTTCTCTGGTGGGTGTGCCACCACCCAGGACACCACCCTCCATCAATGATTTCACTCATCTGGATTACATCTCTTTAAATTTGCAGGCTGAACCAGTTGCACAAGGACTAAACCACTCCTCATGAAACCACAGTCACTCTTAATGAAATTCCTAGAGACCAATGCTATGACCAGAAACCTCTTAGGAGTAAAACAATCCATCTGGGCGAGGAGGACTCTTTACTCGTTATACCTTTTCTTGAGCTAAACAAACACACTTGACTATAAAACTAAGAGTGGCTTTTGATCATGGGATATAGTAACTAAAACTTACTAGGAGAAAGAACATCCAGTCAAAACAACCTTGGTGTTGTTGGGTGTGACTGAGGCAGCACACAATCTAAAGAGAGGCAAAATGGTTCAGCTAAAGCATACACAATCATAGATGGAACAGGAGCAAATCATGTTCAGTAAAATAAGCCAGAGAGAGAAGGACAAATAGTAAAAAAAAAAAAAAAAAATCACACTCAGAGATAGGACCTGGGGGAGGCAGGGGAGCAGGGAATGAAACTTCAGTAGACAAGGACCCATCACAGCAAATCCAAGGATTCAGAAGAAGGAAGCAAGGAGCATTAAGATGAGGTTGGTTCTGGGCATAGTGTCCAATAAGAAAGCAAGATGATGGTTTGGTGACAGGTACGATGTATTGACATCTATCTTGAGGAAATGTAGAAATGTGTCCTTGTGACTGCCCCATTCTCCCAAGGGAGGCTAGGTCATCCTGTCCTGGCACTGGAGAGAGACTTGTCTTGAAATGACTACAACCTACAATGTTCCCAGCTGTGAACTGTGAGCTCAGACTGGCAGGGACTCAGAGGTTACACAGGCTCCCATGCTAAACATAAATACATATGGACCCTGGGTCAGGTGGATGGGGTAAACAGTTAATTTTATTCATAGATTTTTTTTTCAAGATTGGGAGCTACTCTGCTACTCTCTGCCCTGATCCAACTTTCTAGCCCTTTTCTCTACTCTGATACCATCTTCTCAAACAATATTTATGTCTAACTCCATGTTAGCTATCAAACTCAAGAAAAAGTTCTGATAGATGTAGGCTCCTTGGAACATGCCTAAAATGAACTTCTTAGTTTCTTTCCAGGCTAAGGTCCCTATTCTCATCTGATCTGTTCCTACTTTTTGTTTCCTGTTCTTTAAGCATCTTGTCTGGCTTGGTATCTTGCTGTCCTTTACCACGTTGCAGACACTATCATGACTCCATGCTGACTTCCCTGAGCAGACAAACTCACCAAGGTGTCCTGAAATCTCACCTTTCCAGATCCTTACCCCACTAAGGAAAGATAGAAACAGGCTGGGGGTATGGATTGACCTGACAACATCCATGTCCAGAGAGGAAGCAACTACGGAAACCAGAACTCCCACCTTCTGCACCCCAAAAAGAACTGGGATCCATACTCCCCAGTGAGGAAGGAGAAATAGGGGGAAGATGACCAGAGGGCTCTGAACTCCATCTTCATCAGGACCCAGAGAGAGAAGAGGAAAAAGGGAGGCACATTTGGATGTAGTAATAGGTGTATGTGTGATTTGGAAAGGAAAAAAATAGGGGACTATAGAAAAAATGGAGGGCAAATACATACAAATATATGCAGGTAGTTGTAGAAATAGCTAACCCATACCTGAAACCTTAGGAGAACTGCTGTAGCTTACAATGGAGGGCTTGGGGATTTAGAACTCTAGTGGTGGGAACAGCGTGGAGTTGTACCCCTGTTACCTTATAATTCTCTAACTCAATATTAAATTTCTAATAAAAATTTTTCTAATAAAATTTTTTAAAAGGAAGAGCCATCCAGAAAAAAAGAAATAAAACAAATACAGTCCTGTAAACTAATATGACTGCAATAAAAACAGTAGTAACACAAATATGCTGGGGTAAGTAAAGAGACTTGCAAACAACATTTTTGTTGGTCCACATATGAAAATACCAATGTCAGTCCTACAGAAAAAGGTCAGTGACATCAAGGAAACTCACAAAGCTTTTAGCTTTCCAATTAATGGAACATAAAGAAAAGTTTGACTTAGACTATCACTAAAGGGCCCAGAATTTAAATTGACACTCTTTATAGGAACCAAGTCAACATTCAAATGAATTGTCAGTGTAAGTTTTTTCTAACACAATCAAAAAGAATTTCCAAAATGTAGCACATTAAAAAAAAAAAGTTGAGGAGCATTAAAATAATTAGAGGATAGAAGAGACAGACAGAAAGCACACTGTCACTGACTTGAGAACTACAGAGCTCTAAATGACATAGAGGAGACCCACAAATGAAGTAACTCAGAGTCACTCAAGACCAAGCTAGTTACAGAGAATATATGATAGTGGAAAGGATGAAGAAATGGGGGTAAAAAATCATAGGGTTTGGGTTACAGTTTGATCACTTTAAGATGAGTGCAATAATGAGCCCTTGCTAGCTTGGAGGAAAGGAAATCATTATAGGCAGAAGAAAATGTGTTCTGTTCTTGGAACGATCTGAACAAGAGAAGTCCTGTTCTGGTTTCAAGAAAGATGCATAACTGCCTGAAGTGGAAGTGGAAAGAGAAGAGAGTTGGAGATGTAGCATAGTAGTTATGGAAACAAATTTCATGCCTGAGACTGAAGTCCAAGGTTCAAACCCCAGAACCAACATAAGCCAGAGCTGAGTACTGTCCTGATTTCTTTCTATTTTTCTTTCCGTACCCTTATTAAAATAAATAAAATATCTGTTTTTTAAAAAAAGGAAACCACCGAATATGGCCATATACAAAAGTCAACTCTAAGTGGATCAAAGACATGGACATTAGATCAGAAACTATCAAATACATAGAGGAAAACATTGGCAAAACACTTGATGATCTATGCTTCAAAGCGGTCTTCAAAGACTCACATCCAACAGCAAAGAAAACAAAAGCACAAATAAAATCAATGGGACTACATCAAACTGAAAAGTGTCTGAACAGCAAAGAATACCTTATCCGCCTAGCAGAACACACCCTACAGTGTGGGAGAGGATCTTTACACAACCTATATCAGATAAAGGGCTAATCCATAAAGAACTCAATAAACTTAATACTAAAACAAAACAAAACAAAAATCCCATTAGAAAGGAGGGCAAAAACATGAATAGAAACTTCACCAAACAAAAGATCCAGAGGGGCAGCAAGCCACAAAGTCACTGATTATCAGAGAAATGCAAATAAAAACAATAGTGAGATACCACTTGACGCCAGTGAGAATGTCATACATCAGAAAGAATGATAATTGGGACCGGGTGGTGGCACACCTGGTTGAGCACATGTGTTACAGTGCACAAGGACCCAGGTTCAGGCCCCCAGTCCCCACCTGCAGGGGGAAGCTTCATGAGTGCTGAAGCAAGGATGCAGGTGTTGCTCTATCTCTCTCCCTCTCTATCTTCCCCTTCCCTCCTGATTTCTGTCTCTATCCAATAATAAACAAAGATAATTTAAAAAAAGAAAAGAAAGAAAGAATGGTAGCAACAAATGTTGGAGAGGACGTAGGGAAAATGGGACACTTCTGCACTGTTGGTGGGAGTGTACATTGGTCTAACCTTTGTGGAAAACAGTCTAGAGGTTTCTCAAAACACTAGAAAGAGAGCTACACTGTGATACAGTGATTTCTCTTCTGAGGATTTACTCAAAGGAAACAAAAGCAACTATCAGAAAAGATCTATGTATACCTATGTTCATAGTAGCACAGTTTTTAATAGCCAAAACCTGGAAGCAGACTAGATGTCCAACAACAGTTGAGTGGCTAAAAAAAAAAAAATGTTATATATATCAGCTGTTAAAAACAGTGAGGTTGCCACTTTGAGTCATCTTGAATGGAACTAGAGGACATCATGTTAAGTGAGATAAGCCAGAAAGAGAAGGACAAATACCAAATGATCTCACTTATAAGTGGGACTTGATAAATATGGACGGGGGGAAACAGGAAATGTATTGGGGCCAGATAGTGGTGCACCTGGTTAAGTGCACATACTACAGCACGCAAAGACTCGGGTTCAGATCCCTGGTCCCCTCCTGCAGGGGGAAGCTTCACAAGCAGTGGAGTAGAGCTGTAGATGTTTCGCTATCTCTCTTCCTCTCTATCAACCACTTCCCTCTCAATTTCTGCCTGTCTCTATCCAATAAATAAATAAAGATAATATTTTTTCAATTTTTATTATCTTTATTGCATAGAGACAGTCAGAAATCAAGAGGAAAGAGGTAGAGAGAGGGAGACAGAGAGACACCTGCAGTCCTGCTTCACCACTAGCAAAGCTCTCCCTCTGCAGGTAGGGACCAGGGGTTTGAACCTGGGTCCTTATGCATTGTGACATGTACACTTAACCAGGCATGCTACCGCCCAGCCCCAGATAACAAAAATTTAAAAAAAAACTTAAAATAATTTTAAAAAATAAAATTCACCATATTTATAAGATTTTATGCCATTTTCCATAAATATAAAAAGCATCCTCCTGACCTTGGGTACATAAATCAGTAAGCTCTCCATTGCTGACTGATGCATAGGAAAAGGGGAAATAGATTCTTTCTGGAGAAAATCCTTTCTTGCCACTAAAAGATGCCAAGTCCTACTTAAAACCAGGCATGAGAAACCAGCCAACATATAGATTCCATGAATAATCTGGGGAAAGTCTTTAAAAAACTGTTAAGTCTACATATATGTGTTTTAGCCTCTAGGTCAGCAGGCTTGCAAACACCCCCCCAGTCCCCACCCCAATAACTGTTAATCAAAGTAATAAACTTCTGTGACAGGCTAATCAAATGGAAGAGGATTTGAAACAAAAATCAGACTAAGATCACTAACTTTAACCACTCATGAACAGGTCTTTTTTGGCATCTTACCTGTGCAAGTTTACAGCAACACCTATACGAAGATTTCATTGTTGTTGTCATTGTTAAAATAATGATCTAATGCTTAAAAATAAATAAATAAATAAATAAATAAGCAAGCACTGGCACAGCACTTTTAAACCAATGCCTAGAAAGGGGCCAGGTGATGGTGCATCTGGTTAAGCATACACATTACAGTGCACAAGGACCCAGGTTCAAGCCCCTTTCCCTTCTTTCCCTCTTTGTCTCCCCTACCCTTCTCAATTTATCTGTCTCTATTCAATAATAAATACTTTAAAAAAAAAAAACCTAATGACTAGTAAGATAAACTAATTTAATTACATATGTTTACTAAGTGTTTACCTCAATATTCCCTTTTTTGTTTTTTTTTAAATAACAAGTTTGACCTTTCTTTGTGGCTAAGCATTGTATCACATACCATATTTCTAGAAATAAAATGAGATGGGATGAAAAATAAAAATATAATGGGATGAAAACCTGAAGCCATGAACCGTAAAACATCTCTGACATGTTTCATGAATGCCAGTTTTCCAAACTCAGACTTGGAAACATGATTCCATTTTGATGATAAACACCTGCAACGAGCTCAGAGCATTTTTCTCCCAGTTCCAAATAGCAGCGAAATTCGGTTTGGGTATGTGGGGGGCTGGGGAAATGAAGCGTAACCTTTCTTAGAAATGTTTTTGCATGGGAGCAGGCAGTAGCGCAGTGGGTTGAGCGCAAGTGGCATAAGGCACAAGGACCTGCTTAAGGATCCCGGTTGGAGCCCCCAGCTCCCAGCCTGCAAGGGAGTGGCTTCACAGGCGGTGAAGCAGATCTGCAGGTGTCTGTCTTTCTCTCCTCCTCTCTGTTTTCCCCTACCCCTCTCTGTCTTCCCCTCTGTTGGGCCTTAAAGCCACCCCCCCCTGCTCTGCTTACATATTCATTATTTTGCCTGAAATATCCCCACCACCTTATCCCCTCAGGGTATTGCTAATTCAGTTAAAACCATCACAACAGTTGCTAAGGGCTTCCACCTTCCCAGCATGCTTTTTGCCTCTCTCCGCCCCCTTTCCTAGCCAATCCCATTCCCGACTTGCCGCTTCCGTCTTTACCCTATAAATCCCGCTGCTGTGTCAGTTTCACTTTTTTTTTTTTCTGGGCATAGTGGGAGGCAGCCATTTTGCTAGCTCCACGTGGCCTAAACCGTTGTGACCACAAAGCACTGTTCCCCTTGGCCAAAAGTTCCCTGTCTTTTCTCTCTCCCCTGCGAGGCAACCTGACACCCTCCTCTCTCCATTTCTCTCTGTCCTATCCAACTATAACAACATCAGTAACAACAATAATAACTACAACAATAAAACAAGGGCAACAAAAGGAAATAAATAAATATTTAAAAGAATAAGAAAAATGTTTTTGCATTATTCATCGGTGAAGCCACCAATGTCCAACTTTTTGGGGAATGCCATAAGAGAAGCAAAGTTCAAGTGTTTTGCATTCCTTGTTTTGGACTTTGTACAGCTGATCTATTGTTGGGTGTGGAAGACAAAGCATGAGATTATGCCACGATTGGTGTGGAGCTGGGTGGTAGTACACCGGTTTAGACACAAGAATCCTGGTTTGAGCCCCCCCCCCCATCTAAGTGAGGTCGCTTCACAAACAGTGAAGAAGATCTACATCTGTAGATCTCTCCCTCTCTCTATCTCTCTCCTCTTCTCTCAGTTTCTCTCTGTCCTATCTTCTCCTCCACTCTCAATTTCTCTCTGTCCTATCCAATAAAACAGAAAAAGTGGCCACCAGGTGCAGTAGATTTGTAGATCAAGCCTCACTGATAACCCTGGAGGCAAAAAAATGAGAGAAAGGAAGAAAAGTCAGGTGTCACTGAGATTAATTATTTCATAAGAATTTTCCATTTTTCAGAAAATAGTAATAGCAAGATTACTTTTGGAAGCATGCTCAAACGGTTCATGGTGTGTAGGAAGTTTATATAAATAAACTACAATTGCCTAGGGCAAAAAATCAGGCGACTGAATATTCCCCCAGAGTGGGGGAGAGGGGAAGAGCTGCAGTTAATTCTGGGGTTAAGTGAGAGTCTATAGTGTATGCATTACCATGCACAAAGATCCAGGTTCAAGTCTCAGTCCTGGTCTGCAGGGTGGAGGAAGTATGAAATGCAGTAGGTCATGCTGCAAGTGTCTCTCCTCTCTCACACATATACACACATTCTCTTTCTATTTCTCTCATCCTCTGTCAAATGGAAAAGGACTAAAAAAAAAAAAAAAAATGGTTGCCCAGAGTAATAGAGTCGTTGTATAGGCACCAAGACCCAACATAACTTAAGGTGAAAAAGAAAGGAGAGAAAGGAAGGAAGGAAGGAAGGAAGGAAGGAAGGAAGGAAGGAAGGAAGGAAGGAAGGAGAAAGAAAGAAAGAAAGAAAGAAAGAAAGAAAGAAAGAAAGAGAGGGATAGGAAGGGAGAGACAAAAAGAGGAATAAAGAAAGAGTTGAAGGGGCAGGTGGTGGTACACCTAGTTAAGTGCACACATTACAATGTGCAAGGACCCAGGTTCAAGCCACTGGTCCCCACATGCAGGGAAAAGCTTCATGAGTGGTGAAGCAGGGCTACAGGCATCTGTCTCTCTCTGTTGGGTAGTATGCCAGCTCCCCTGGCTTAAAGCTTCTGTCTCTAATCCTGCTTAACTAAGCACCGGCATGCCTGCAGGGCATTGGTTTGATCCCACTTAAAGCTGCGGTCTATTTACATAAACCACTGTTAACTAAGCACCACCCTCCCTCCAGGGCATTGGTTTAATCCCCACTGGTTCAAGATGTCTTTTTGCTCCGCCCCCTCTCCTTGTCACACCCTGATTTTCACCAATCTCTTTTATCGCTCCACCCTGTCTACGTCACACCGTTTCCACCCTACTTGGCTAGTATATATACAAGCTGCTTTTCTGAGTAAAAACACTTGGAATTGCTTTCCAGGTCCGAGAGTTCCAGAGTGTATCTCCTGCTCGGCACGAGTTCCTGATCCCTCTCCCAGCAGCAGCCTAGATTGGCTCCAGTTGAGTTCTCTCCAACCCAGAGAGCACTCTCGGGAAGAAGCACCCTCAGGCTATCCCGGCATCTCTCCTTCTCTATCACCCCCTCCCCTCTCAATTTCTCTCTCTATCTAGTAATAAATAAATAAACTTATTTAAAAATACATATTAGAAAAAGATGAGAAGCAACCCAGGTGTCTAACAACAGATGAGTGACTGAGTAAGTTGTGGTCTACATACACAATGGAATACTACTCAGCTATTAAAATGTGAATTCACCTTTTTCACCCCATCTTGAATGGAGCTGGAAGGAATCATGTTAAGTGAAATGTCAGAAAAAGAAGGATGAATATGGGATGACCTCACTCATAGGCAGAAGTTAAAAAACAAGATCAGAAGAGAACATACTAAGTAGAACCTGGACTGGAGTTGGTGTATTGCACCAAAATAAAAGACTCTGGGGGTCGGTGGGGGGGAGAGTACAGGTCCTGGAAAAGGATGACAGAGGACCTAGTGGGGTTGTATTGTTATGTGGAAAACTGAGAAATGTTATGCATGTACAAACTACTGTATTTACTATTGACTATAAAACATTAATCCCCCAATAAAGGGGGAGAACAAAAGACTCTGGGGGTGGAGGGGTTGGCTGGGGAGTTTTCAGGTCCTGAAACATGATGGCAGAGGAGGACCTAGTGGAGGTTGTATTGTTATGTGGAAATGTTATCATGTACAGGCTATTATATTTTACTGTCAACTATAAAACATTAATCCCCCAATAAAGAAATTTAAGAAAATAAATAAAATGCAATATGTACTCTTTTAAAAAAGAGATTTAAAAAAGGGAAAGAAAACAACAAAGATCAACTTCTGACAGTTGCAAAAGCACGGATGGAACTAGAGGTAATAAAAAAGCTAGTCAGAGAAACACAAACACCCTATGATCTCATAAGCGACACATAGAAAAAGCAAACAAGTGAAATGAAACAATAACAAACTTTTAGACAATAAGATCAAATAGTGGCCACTACGAGGGAAAGGCAAAAGCAGGGAAGACGGCTGGCTTAAATCAGCACAACAGGGAGGCACATACCAGATTTCAGCTGAAAGCCTATGACACACAGCTGGAATCTATACAGTGTAGTGCCATAGCACACACCGAGATTCATGACAGCACTGATAGGCCAGACGTGGAAGCAACCCAAATGTCCAATGGCAGGCGAGTGGTTAGGAGAACTGTGGTGCCCCACCTGCAGGAGGGTCACTTCATAAGCAGTAATGGAGGTCTGCAGGTGTCTAACTTTCTTTCTCCCTTTCTATCTTCCTCTCCCCTCTCTCGATTTCTCTCTCTCCTATCCAAAAAAAAAGGAAAAAGTGGCCACCAGAAGCAGTGAGTTTGTAGTGCATGCACTGAGCCCCAACGATAACCTTGGAAGCAATAAAAAGGAGAAGGAGACTGGGAAGTATGATGCATGTACAGACTATTGTATTTACTATCAAATGTAAAACATTAATTCCCCAATAAAGAAATTTTAAAAAATAAAAATACAACAGAAAGGAAGTCAGTCGGTAGTGCAGTGGGTTAAGCACACGTGGTGCAAAGCACAAGGACTGGTGTAAGAATCCCGGTTCGAGCCCGAGCTCCCCACCTGCAGGAGAGTCATTTCACAAGCAGTGAAGCAGGTGTCTGTCTTTCTCTACCCCTCTCTGTCTTACCCTCCTCTCTCCATTTCTCTCTGTCCTATCTAACAACAACAACATCAATAACAACAACAGTCAAAAACAACAAGGGCAACAAAAGGGAAAATAAATAAGTAAATATAAAAAAATTTTTAAAAATACAACAGAAAAAAAAGGAGGAGGAAAATAAATAAGTAAATATAAAAAAATTTTAAAAAAATACAACAGAAAAAAAAGGAGGAGGAAAATAAATAAGTAAATATAAAAAAATTTTAATAAGTAAAGGGAAAATAAATAAGTAAATATAAAAAAATTTTTTAAATAAATAAGTAAATATAAAAGAGAAAATAAATAAGTAAATATAAAAAAATTTTTTTAATACAACAGAAAAAAAGGAGGAGGAGGAGGAGAAAAAGGAAGGAAGGAAGGAAGGAAGGAAGGAAGGAAGGAAGGAAGATTGTGGCGTATATATACAATGATATATATTACTCAGCAGTAAGACATGGTGAAATCTTATCTTTTGCTACATCTTGGGTGGAACTTGAAGGTATTGTCTTAAGTGATATAAGCCAAGAGGAAAATCACTCATAGGCAGGATTTAAGAAAAAAAAAGATGCTCAACAAATTGTTTGGCTTCGTATGTTAACTCTCTTTTCAATCACCAGGTTCCAGATGCCACCAGGATGCTGGCTAGGCTTCCCTGGATTGAAGACCCCACCAATGTGTCCTGGAGCTCAGCTTCCCCAGAGACACACCCTACTAGGGAAAGAGAGAGGCAGACTGGGAGTATGGACCGACCAGTCAACGTCCATGTTCAGCGGGGAAGCAATTACAGAAGCCAGACCTTCTACCTTCTGCAACCCTCAACGACCCTGGGTCCATGCTCCCAGAGGGATAGAGAATGGGAAGGCTATCATGGGAGGGGGTGGGTTATGGGGATTGGGTGGTGGGAATTGTGTGGAGTTGTACCCCTCCTACCTTATGCTTTTGTTCACTAATCCTTTCTTAAATAAAAAATTTAAAAAAATAAAAAAATAAATAAAAAGAAAAAAAAGAAGAAAAAAAGAAAGAAAAGAAGGAAAGAAGGAATAAAGAGAAACAAGCTGAAACTTAGACTTGCTACAGTCAACTGCAGCAGATACAAAGATTCTAAAGGGGAAAACACACTGACTGGCATCAGGATCCGGGTTCGAGCCCCCAGCTCCCCACCTGCAGGGGGTTCGCTTCACAGATGGTGAAGCAAGTCTGCGGTGTCTGTTTTCTCTCCCCCTCTCTATCTTCCCCTCCTCTCTCAATTTCTCTATGTGCTACCCAACAACAATGACAACAATAACAACAACAACAATAAACAACAAGGGCCACAAAAGGGAAAAAACTAAAAGATTGCAAAGGGCGGCAGGTGGAGGTGCACCTGGCAGAGCACACATTGCCCTGGGTCCCCACCTGCAGGGGGAAAGTTTCACGAGTGGTGAAATAGTGATTCAGGTGTCTGTCTCTCTCCTTCTCTATCACCCCCTTCCCTCTTGATTTCTGGCTGTGTCTATCCAGTAAAAAAATATAGATAATAAAAATTTTTTAAGATTCTGAAGTAGGGGGAGATGTCTGAAGGCCAAGAGGGTATTGGGGACTCAGTGCACTAAAGGAGAAGAAAGACATGATGTGCAGACACCTATCGTAGGGGGGTAAGAAACTGTACACATGTGACAATGATCTTGTCACTTATTTCCTTCACTAAAAATAATTTTTTAAAGATTTTTAAATATTTATTTATTTCCTTTTGTTGCCCTTGTTTTGTTGTTGTAGTTATTATTGTTGTTGTTATTGATGTCGTCGTTGTTGTTGGATAGGACAGAGAGATATTGAGACAGGAGGGGAAGCCAGAGGGGGAGAGAAAGACAAACACCTGCAGACCTGCTTCACCGCTTGTGAGGCAACTCCCCTGCAGTTGGGGAGCCGGGGGCTCGAATCGGGATCATTACGCAGGTCCTTGCACTTTGCGCCACCTGCACTTAATCCACTGTGCTACTGCCCAGCTCCCAGCAAAAAAATATTTTTTAAGTGATGGCGTTAACTGTCCAAATTAGGGAGAATATGTCTTCCAAGGGTTCTCGATATTGACTGCCGAGAATCTAAAACTTTTTTTTCTTTAATTCAAATATTTTTATCTTTATTTTGTTGACTAAAGACAGCCAGAAATCAAGAGGGAAGGGGGTGATAGAGGAGAGGGAAAGAGAGACGCCTGCAGCCCTGCTTCACCACTCACAAAGCCTCCCCCTGTAGGTGGGGACCGGGGGCTCAAATCCAGGTGCTTGTGCATTGCAACGTGTGCACTAAACTAGGTGCCCTTTTCTTTAATTTTTAAAATTAAAAGTGATTTAATATTGACTTATAAACTCATGACATAACAGGAGCATAATTCCACACCTTCCCACTACCGGAGTTCTGTATCCCCATTCTCTCCACTGGAAAGTGCAATAGTTCTCTCAAGGTCACAAATAATGACTTAACTATTGTTTCTAAAACTATCTACTATATTTATGTATTTGTACTTTTTTTTTCTATGGTCCAGTCTTCTCTTCCTTTCTAAGTCACATCTACACCCATTACTACTTCTGAATATCCTTTCTTTTTTTTCCCTCTTCTATCTCTGGGTTCTGATGGAATTGAAGTTCAGAGCCCTTTGGTCATCTTCCCCTAACACGTCTCCCCGACTTGGAATATGGACCAAAATTCTTTTTGGGGTGCAAAAGTGTTGGTATGCATGAGACCCCTTCTGTTTCATTTGGTTTAAATCCCCCCCTGCTTAACACTATTCTATTTACATAACCACTTCATTCTATTTACATAACCACTGTTAACAAGTTCCACCCTCCCTCCAGGGCATTTGTGGTTCAGTGATAGGATTCTCGCCTAATCTGCCCCCTCTTTGTCACACTCTGATTTTCACCAGTCACTTTTCTCTCCACCCTCTCTATGTCACATCCTGTTTCCACCTTACTTGGCAAGTATATATAAAGACAGCATTGTGAGTTCTACAGTACTGTACTTTGAGTTTAACTTAGCTCGTCTTAGATTGTGCTGCGTCCTGCATGAATAAAGAGATACTGCCTACAGCTCAACCATGAGTCCCTGGCTGGTCGTCTGTTACCCGCCCAAGTGCAACAAAAGGGAATAAATAAATAAGTAAATATTTTTAAAAGATCACCTTGGATTATCCAAATGGATCCCAAATCCAATGTCAATAAGAAACACATAAAAGAGGAGGAGACACAGGAAAGAGGAGATGTGAGGATAGAGGTAGAGATTGGAGTGATGCAGCCACAAGCCAAGGAATGCCGAGAACCACCAGGAACTGTCAGAGACGAGAAAAGACATCACTTTAGAAAGGATTTGATCCTGCAAACACCTTGAATGCATATTTCCAGCGTCTAGAGCAATGAAAGAACAGATTTTTTATCTGAAGACACACAGTTTGGAATTTTTTTTTAGAAGCCACAGGAAAATAATACAGTTTGTTCTGTATTTTTCCTTTTCAAAATATATGTTTTAATTTTTGTTTTTTATTTATTAGATAAAAACAGAAGTCAAGAGAGTTGGGCGATAGCACAGCAGGTTAAGCACATATGGTACAAAGCACAAGGCCCTGCATAAGGATCCCGGTTCAAGGCCCCAGTTCCCCACGTGCATGGGAGTCACATCACAGGCGGTGAAGCAGGTCTGCAGGTGTCTATCTTTCTCTCCCAATCTCTGTCTTCCCCTCCTCTGTCCTATCCAACAATGAGGACATCAACAACAACAATAACTACAACAATAAAACAGCAAGGGCAACAAAACAGAATAAATAATTTTTTTAAATCTAAAAAAAAAAAACAGAAGGGAGAGGAAGGTAGAGAGGGAAAGACACCTGCAGCGCTGATTCACCACTTGAGAATGTTCCCCTGGGGACCGGGAATTTGAACTTGGGCCCTTGAAAATTGCAACATGTGCGCTCAACCAGCTGCGCCACCACTCAACCCCCATTCTGTATTATTCTTTAATGCACACCTTGAGGAAACTAAAGTCGCATGTTTGTAAATGCCCTAGACATCTAAAGTTTCTTTTTAATATAGTGTATATAAAATCATTAGTCTCCACTCTTGTAGGATGCTGTCTAATCAGTAGCTTAAATGGTTCACTGTCTAGCACTTATTTCCAAATGTATTTTGATATCAAAATTCTTACTTAAGTAATTTTTCCTTAAAAGTCTTAAGTTAACAGACAAAGCTGTAAAGAGTGAGCTAAAAGTAGTTCTTACTATGTCTTAAAATATACTTTCTGGGGAGTCGGGCTGTAGCGCAGTGGGTTAAGTGCACGTGGCATGAAGCGCAAGGACCAGCATAAGGATCCTGGTTCAAGCCCCCGGCTCCCCACCTGCAGAGGGGTTGCTTCACAGGTGGTGAAGCAGGTCTGCAGGAGTCTATCTTTCTCTCCCCCTCTTTGTCTTCCCTTCCTCTCTCCATTTCTCTCTGTCATATCCAACAATGATGACATCAATAACAATAGCAATAACAACTACAACAACAAAACAAGGGCAACAAAAGGGAATAAATAAATAAATAAATATTTTAAATATATACACTTTCTGAATGGAATAAATTTCTTCCACCCCTTAGCAATAAGACTACATTTGCCTTTTTTACAAAATAAACTACATACCTTTCTAAGTGAATTAGCAAGAGTTTTGCCTAGATACAGTTGTGTACTATCTTAAAACTCAAATGTCTGGTCAGAAAACTCAAGAGCAGTGTTCATGAATTGCCTCTTTTCTGAGTATTTGGAAGTCACATGAATAGAGAAAACAGCAATGTTTGGGGGACAACTGTATTAGGATAATAAAATTTGTTTGGGGGGTAGGGTGGTGGCACACCAGGTTAAGCACACATAGTACAAAGCACAAGGACCTGCACAAGGATCCTGGTTTGAGCCTCCAACTCCCCACCTGCATGGGAGTCACTTAACAAGGGTTGAAGCAGATCTGCAGGTGTCTATCTTTCCCCCTATTTCCCCCTCCTTTCTTAAGCAGTAGATTCGTAGTGCAGACACTGAGCCCCAGCAATAATCCTGAGGGGAAAAAAAAAAAAAACTTGTTCAGATCAGCAGATAATCTTGTAACTGGAGATTTGGGAATTTGAGGGAAGAAATCTACAAAGAATCAAAGGCAGCAAATGCCCTTCAGGCAGTGTGGTCTCGACACTGTGTCACAGGTCTGGTTTCATTGAATAATGCATGAAGAAGTCTGTTTCAAATTATTCACTGACTGTAGACTTGACAAGGTACCACTATAGCACCGTGGAATTGATCACCAGGAGTCTCTACTTCAAACCTGATTTGGAGAAGTCTCTCATTCCCTAGAAGAATGAAAAGTTCTATGAAACACAAAACCCCACAAAGCAGAGTGGACTCTGCTATGCACATGGGGCGGTTTCATTAAATACACTGATGGACAGGTGGGGCCCTAGTTGGGAGATTTCCAGACAGACATGGCAGACCTATATCTTGAAGAGATCCCTCTCTCCATTGTCACTGGTCATTTCTATCAGGAACAACACAATAGACCACTTTGTGGGCCCCCACAGGACATTGCCCTCAATGCGAATCAACAACGGTAGAGAATGTTTCATCCTCTGGAGGGAGGCTGGACAACATACTCTATGTTCCACCTAAGGAAGATGGGTCCTGAAATTGGGACAGCTTTGAAGGTTCCTACTCATAACCAAAAAATGTGAGCTCAGATCTAAAGGGATGCAGAGGTCACACAGGCTCCTAAGCTAAATATGGGCCCCAGATCAGATCAGATCAATGGGGTTTACAGTCAACAACATTTATACACCTTTCCCATATTTGGGGGCTACTCTTTTCCCTGATCCAGCTTTCTGGTCCTTTTTCCAGCCATGACATCATTCCCTAGACAATAACTTAGATCCACCTGCATATCAGATGTCAAGCTCAGGAAAAAAAAAATAGTATAGTCATGGACTCTTTAGAATACAACTAAAATAGGACTACTATATACAAAACAGAGATCTCCCAACTCTTCATATGAACTTTTCCAGCCTTTAGGTTCATGATTAATCAACAATTTGTTTGCCTCTATATGTTAACTCTTTTTTTCAGCAATCAGGTTCCAGATGCTAGCATGATGCCAACCAGACAACCCTGGGCAGACAACGCCACCAATGTGTCCTGGAGCCCCCCTTCCCCAGAACCCCACCCCACTAGGGAAAGAGAGAGACAGGCTGGGAGTATGGATTGACCTGTCAATGCCCATGTTCAGCAAGGAAGCAGTTACAGAAGCCAGACCTCCCACCTTCTGCACTCCATAATGACCCTGGGTCCATACTCCCAGAGGGATAAAGAATAGGAAAGCTATCAGGGGAGGAGATGGAATATGAAGTTCTCATGGTGGAAATTGTGTGAAGTTGTACCCCTCTTATCCTATGTTTTTTGCCAGTGTTTCCTTTTTATAATTTTTTTTTTGAAAAAAATACACTGATGGAGTTCTGGAGCCCACAGAGACATAAGTGGGTGCCCATGAAGTTCACACCTGGCTCTGTAGCTTCTGGTGTGTCAAAGGGTGAGTTTTTGCCCATCTCTTCTTAATAAGAATATCCAGACATAACACTACACAAAGTGAGAGTCAAACACACATTTCAGCAGACATTAAGAAAAGAGTGTGATCCCATCCAAAAATATTTGTGTACACATATGTTCTTTTTTTTTTAATTTTTTATTTAAGAAAGGATTAGTGAACAAAAACATAAGGTAGGAGGGGTACAACTCCACACAATTCCCACCACCCAATCTCCATAATCCCCCCCCTCCCATGGTAGCTTTCCCATTCTCTAGCCCTCTGGGAGCATGGACCCAGGGTCGTTGAGGGTTGCAGAAGGTAGAAGGTCTGGCTTCTGTAATTGCTTCCCCACTGAACATGGGCGTTGACTGGTCGGTCCATACTCCCAGTCTGCCTCTCTCTTTCCCTAGTAAGGTGTGTCTCTGGGGAAGCTGAGCTCCAGGACACATTGGTGGGGTCTTCAATCCAGGGAAGCCTAGCCCACATCCTGGTGGCATCTGGAACCTGGTGATTGAAAAGAGAGTTAACATATGAGGCCAAACAATTTGTTGAGCAATCATGGATCTCAAGCTTGGAATAGTGGAGAGGAAGTGTTAGGGAGGTACTCACTGCAAACTCTAGTGTACTTCTGCTTTCAGGTATATATTTTGCAGTAGTTTATGGATCCGTGTGCACATAAGCTCTCTCTCACAGAAACTGGTGTATATCTAGATTATGGGACTTTGTTAGAAAGTGAACTACCTGAGATGAAATTAGAGTGTACTATAAAAGGAAAGGTCTCACCCGAGTAATGAAGCTGAAGGGTTGTCATTCCACACGTGAAGTCTCTGGATACAGTCTGAGGTGAAGCATATTGAGGTGGCAATCGTTGCTTTGGTTAGGTTGTGATCAGCGGATGCAATATTATTTGGTTTGGATTGGGAGATGCATACAGGAAAGTGGGCCCTATAAAGGGTTCCAGGACTGGGGGAAGTACACATATGTTCTTAGCAGCACAATTTGTAATAGCCAAAAACCTGGAAGCAACCCAGGTATCCAACAACAGATGAGTGGCTGAGCAAGTTGTGATATATATACACAATGGAATACTACTCAGCTATAAAAAATGGTGAATTCACTGTTTTCAGCCGATCTTGGATGGACCTTGAAAAATTCATGTTAAGTGAAATAAGTCAGAAACAGAAGGATGAATATGGGATGATCTCACTCTCAGGCAGAAGTTTAAAAACAAGATCAGAAGAGAAAACACAAGTAGAACCTGAAATGGAATTGGCATATCAGACCAAAGTAAAAGACTCTGGGGTGGGGAGAATACCGGTCCAAGAAGGATGATAGAGGACCTAGTGGGGGTTGTATTGTTATATGGGAAACTGGGGAATGTTATGCATGTACAAACTATTGTATTTACTGTTGAATGTAAAACATTAATTCCCCAATAAGGAAATTTTTAAAAAAGAAGAGTGTGATCCTTACAGAATTCATTCCATCATTTTCCATCGATGTAGTTTCCAGTTATTTAGAAAAACTGAGAAAGAGAACAGCAAGAAAGCTACTCCATTAATGATGTATCTTATTTATAAATCTGTGCCAGATACGACTGATTTTATAGAGGAAAGTTCAGAATAGTTAAGGGAATTCCCCCCGTGTTATGTAATAAGTTAGGTCCTGGTCTCTCAGAACCTGTGCTACTTCCTAGTTGAAACACTTCCTGATAAGAACTGCAAAGAAAGATCATTCCAACTAAATGATCACTGGCCAAAAGCTTCCCATTTCCTGTTCTATCAGATTTTACCAGAAGCTCATACATGAACATGGACACATTATTTCATCTTTACATGTGCAGCATCTAACACAGTGTTTATTTAACTCAGCAAACACAGAATCACTATCTTACTTCTTTTTATTTTAAGTGTATTGTGGGTCTTGTAAGTATACTCTAAGTATCCCCAAGACTACTGGGTGGTCCATCTAAAAGTTTCTCAGAATAAAAAAAATAAAATAATAAAATAAAATAAAACTTTCTCCCAGTAGAACTGAGTTGGTAAAATGCCTTAGAAGTGAATATTCTGGGGCCAGGTGGTGGTGCACCTGGTTAAGCGCACACATTACAGTGTGCAAGGACCCGGGTTCAAGCCCCTGGTCCCCACCTGCAGGGGGAAAGCTTCACACGTCTGTCTCTCTCCCTCTCTATCTCACCCTCAACTCTCAATTTCTCTGTCTCTATCCAAAAATAAAAATTTAAAAAGAAGTGAATATATTCTTTTTTAATGCAGACATAGAAAAAATAACAATCAACTATAGATATTAAATCATTTTTGTCAACATATTTTTATGGAAACCCTATTAGATATTTTCTTTCTTTCTTTTTCTGCTTCGTAACATCTTTTACTTTTCTGGAGAAAATTTTATAAGCCATTTTCTTAATTTATGATTAGTAGTGGTTTAACAAGACTGTAAGGTTTAAGGGTATAGTTCCACACACCATCTGCACTAAGTTCTGTGCCCTCCAGTCCCCAACTGTAACCACCATCATTGTCACAAAGTCTTAGAAACAGCTTATTTAATTCTGAGTTTTTGTTTTTGTGAAGTGACTGCACTACAGGTGGGAAGCCAGGGCTTGAACCGGGATCCTTGAGTGAGTCTCTGTGCTTCATACTATGTGCACTTAGCCCGGTTTGCTACCGCCCAGCCCCAATAATCTTTTTTTTTTTTTTTGTATTGCCACCAGGTTTATTACTAGGCTGGGTGTCTGCATAATCACTGGTTCTCATGGCAATTTTTTCCTTTTATTTTCCTCTTCTTTATTTGATAGGACAGAGAAAAACTGAGATGGGAGGGGGAGAGAGAGAGAGAGAGAGAAACAGAAAAACACCTGCAGTACTTGCTTCGCAGCTTGTGAAGCTTCCCCCCTGCCAGCAGAGACTAGGAGTTCAAACTGTAGTTCTTGCTCATGGCAATGTGTACATTTAAGCAGTTGTGCCACCACCTGGTCCTTTAATCTTTTAAAGTACTCACTCAGTAGAATTGGTATGAGACATCCTAACAAAGTCACAGAACCTAGATAAAGACCAGGGCCCATGAGATAGGGCACATGTGCACACGTATCATAAACTTGAGGAAAAGATACACCTTAAAGTAAAAGTGTGCAATGGACTCCAGTGACTCAACAAACGCAGCAAGCAAGTAGAAAACCCTAAAAACACCGTAAGATACTTAATCAAATATTCTCTCCTTAGAACTAGATACCCTCCTCCCTTTTTCTCTACATCTTCTTTCCCTCAATCACTCTAAGGCCAGCTGTGTCAGATAAAGTAAGGACTACAAAAGCTGGATAAGGGCAAGAGAATGGCACACTTTAATGATGGCCCTTTTAGTCACTACCAAGCATCATTTGGGATCCTAGTTAGGGGATCATTGGATTCCCATACAGACAGATATGATGGACCTAGACCTCTAGCAGGTCGCTCTCTCCACCATCACTGGTCATAAACCCTCTTGTAGGCCTCTATAGGACCTTGCCCTCAGTGAAGAACAATGGTAGAGGCTGCCCCACTCTCCGAAGGGAGGTTGGGTCAATATACTCTGCCACTCAAGGAAGACTGGTCCTGAAATGAATGCAGCCTAGAATGTTCCCAGCTATGACCATGGGCTATGAGCTCAGACCAACAGAGATGCAGAGGTTACAAAGGCTCTGTTTGGGAGCTTCTCTCTGTCCTTATCCAACTTTCTAGTCCTGTCCTCAACTCTGACACCATGTTCCCAGACAATACTCAACTAGGTGCACCACCCAGCCCTTATTTCACCTTTTCTCTACCTTTATCTTCCCGACCCTCTGACCCCCATGAAATAGTTCAGATGGAAGGTCTAGTTTTAGAAAACTATAATTGCCACTGAGTTAAACTTGGTTTCACTATGTAAAATTTTTAATTCATGAAGGTTTAAAAAGTCCAATGGAGGGAGTCAGGCGGTAGTGCAGTGGGTTAAGCGCACTTGGTGCAAAGGATCCTGGTTCGAGCCCCCAGCTCCCCACCTGCAGGGAAGTCCCTTCACAGGCGGTGAAGCAGGTCTGTAGATGTCTGTCTTTCTCTCCCCCCTCTGTCTTCCCCTCCTCTCTCCATTTCTCTCTGCCCTATCTAAAAAAAAAGAAAGAAAGAAAGATCCAAAGGATTACACAAAACCATTTCTTGCATGAATAGAAAACACTCTTTTTTATTTATCTTCTTGTTGCTAGCTTTATTATGACTTTATTTACCTAAAACTCTTCATATACCTTGATTTTAAGCAAGCATTTCATTTATTTACTTTTAACAGTTATTTCCATTTTATTTTTTTATTTGTGATTAATGGTGTGTTATAAGATTGTAGATTACAGTGTATATAGTTCCATACCACACCTACCATCGAAGTTCTGTGTCCCCCAACTTCCCACCACTCAGAGATAACCACTAAAGCTCTCACAATTCTTAGAAATAGTTTGCTTGCTTCTGTTTCTCTCCGTCTCTCTCTCCTCTCCCTCTCTCTCTCCCCCTCCCCTCCCTCTCCCTCTCTCTCTCTCTCTCTCTCTCATGTTCATGTGTATCAAATCAGTTCTCTGGATTCCACATACGAGTGAAACCATCTAGTAGTTGTCTTTCATCTCTTATTTCACCTTCATTCCAACCATTTTGTCCTAAATCACAATACCATCTTTATTGATAGGCATGCCACTAAACATGTCAACATTTGTATGATTTTTTTTTTTGAGCATTTCCTTTTGTGGCAGGGTGTAGTGATGTGAAGACTCAGCTTCAGTTAGATAGATCCTCATCTTTAGTTGTTTCTAAGCAATAGCATTTCATCCTGAACACTTGTGTTCGGCAGTCTGCACTCAAAAAACACACAATACAGCTCTACCTCCTGACGGATACATATGAAGCTGCAGTTTATGTGCAGCGGTATCTTCCAAGACAGGGAGATGCCCGACGATTGCATTCACTGGTCCTACAATTGACAGGGAAATCACAATGCTGTCATAGCACATGACTTATTGGCCTCTTGCTTCCAAGTGGGCCCCTCTGTTTAAAAGAAGTAAAAAATTAACATAAACAGTGGATTTCTTCATCTTGTGCTTACGTACATCTGAGAGTCTTAAGCTACACAATCTTGGAGTCCTTAGTATTATAACTGAAAAACCAATTCAAACACTAAAAAAATCCAATTAAAACAAAGTCCTAATGCAATCTTTTGCTTTTAAAAGTTAGTGCATGGGGCCAGGTGGTTGTTCATCCTATGGAGTATAAATATTACCATGCCCAGGATTCAATTCCCAGGTCCCCACCTTGAAGGGAGAAGTTTTAGTAGTGGTGGGAAAGAGCTGAAGGTCTCTCTCTCTCTCTCTCTCTCTCTCTGTCTTTCCTTTTCTATCTCTCTATTTTCACACATGATAAAGGAGAGAGAGAAAGAGGGCTCTGGTAAAAGGAAAGAAGGAAGGAAGGAGATGGGAGAGGTGTCTATCTTTCTCTCCCCTTCCCTGTCTTCCCCTCCTCTCTCCATTTCTTTCTGTCCTATCTAACAATGACGACATCAATAACAACAACAACAATAATAGCTACAATAAAACAAGGGCAACAAAAGGGAATAAATTTAAAAAAAAAGATTATTATTATTGGGCAGTAGTGCACCAGGTTAAGCGCTGATGGCGCAAAGCCCAAGGACCGGCATAAGGATCCCGGGTTGAGCCCCCGGCTCTCCACCTGCAAGGGAGTCGCTTCACAGGCGGTGAAGCAGGTCTGCAGGTGTCTATCTTTCTCTCCCCCTCTGTCTTCCCCTCCTCTCTCAATTTCTCTCTGTCCTACCCAACAACAATGACATCAATAACAACAACAATAATAATTACAACAATAAAAAAACCAAGGGCAACAAAAGGGAATAAATAAATAAATAATAAAATAAAATTTGATGAACGCAGAAACAAGAAAGAGAACTTTGCATTTGGGATCCATTCTGACTTTGCCCCATTGTCTCTCCATTTGAATGGTCTTTATCCTCCATCCTCTTTATGTAACACTAATCATAGGAATAGACCATCATAAATGATGTATATGCACGTGCGCACACGCGCACACACACATATGCTTGTACATATGTATTTTATGATGAGAGGTGGGAGACTTCTAAAAACTGAGATGTTAAATAATCTTTACATTTATGAAACTGAGTTGCAGGGGCCCAAGAGTGGAGCATCTGTGCATATTACAGTGTGCTTCCCCCAGTGCAATGGGGGCTGGTCTGGAAACTGGGTTGCACATATAACAAAGCAGGAGCACCATTCAGCTGAGCTATTTGCTAGCCCTCCACTTCTGTCTTGTGAGTTCTTCAAGAATGCAGAACTTGAGGGTTGAGGAGATGGCACAGTGCTGTGGCGCACAGGATTTCCATGTAAGAGATCCCAGATTAGATTCCCCAGCACCGCCAATAGCTAGAGCTGAGCAATGCTCTAGTAGCTAATAAAGAAATGCAGAATCCTGGGCGTCATAGAGGAGGGGTGGTACTAATGGCTGGCAGGATTTCAAGAAGGTTTTCCCAAAACCACTGGCTAGAAGACATAGCGGATGCAGAAGCATGGAATACATAGCACAGGATGGTCAGGATCAGGAATGAGTGCCTTGGGCCAGGCAGGTAGGGTGCACAGCTGGGGAGAAGAGAACTGAACGAGGTGTGCACCCACTGTCCAGGAGGTGGTGCAGTGCATAAAACCTGGGACTCTCAACCGTAAGGTGCCTGAGCTTGATTCCCATATGCCAGAGTGATGTTGTGGTTCTCTTTCTCTCATTAATAAAGAAATCAATTTTTAAAAGGCAAGGACTGGAAGACAGGACAGAAGATTAGTGAAAGTTACACTTTACACTGGCTAAATTCCCTCCCACTAGGTGGAGAACTCTCAGATAACTAGAAATGGACATAACCTATGATCCTGCAATTCCTCTCCTGTAGAAGGAATCAAACACATTTATCCTAAAACATCTGTATATACGTATGTTCATAGCAGCACAGTTTGTAATAGCTGAAACCTGGAAGCAACCTAGGTGTATGACAGCAGATAAGTGACTAAGAAAATTGTGGTATAGGGGCCAGGTTGTGGTGCACCTGGTTAAGCACACACATTACAGTGCACAGGGACCTGGGTTCAAGCTTCTAGTCCCTACCTGCAAGGGGAGAGCCTCATGAGTAGTGAAGCAGAGCTTCAGGGATCTCTGTCTCTTTCACTCTCTACTGTCCCTTCCCCTCTGTCTCTATCTAATAAATAAATAAAAATAAATATTAAAAAATTAAAAAAACAAATAAAGGACACTAGGGTCCTGGTGTGTCTCCTGGACACTAATCAAAGAGAGATGAGAGATGGTGTCTCTGTGTTAGATACTATACTATAAACCATTAACCTACCAACAAAGAGGAGAAACAAATAGAACTCCAAAACTAGGTGAAGCCATGTTTTGTGCATTCTGTCACTCATTGAAAAATATCATTTTGATTCCCATTTTGTAAGTAAGTAAATAAATAAACGTTTTTTAAATAATTTTGAAATGGAATAATAACAAGAGTTCTATCAGTATCTAGAAAATAAAATCAATCTCCTACTTTAACAACTTTAGTTAAGGGCATTTAACAAAATTCTACAGAATTCAGCATTTTAGAGCACCAACTTGCAAGGAGACCTCAGAGTTTCAAGTTCAAGCCCTAGCACTTCATTGTGCCAGAGCTGAACAGTACTCAGATCCTCTCTCATCTTTCTCATTCATTCTCCCTCATGAGTAAACGCATACGTATTTTGAAAGCTTAACTTTGTGTTCAGAAATTTATTAGCTCCTTGGATGGACCTTGAAAATTCATGTTAAGTGAAATAAGTCAGAAACAGAAGGATGAACATGGGATGATCTCACGCTTAGGCAGAAGTTGAAAAACAAGATCAGAAGAGAAAACAAAAGCCTGAACCTGAACTGAAATTGGTGTATTGCACCAAAGTGAAAGACTCTGGGGTGGGTGGTGGAAGGGAGAGTACAGGTACAAAAAGGATTCAGAGGACCTAGTGGGGTTTGTATTGTTATATGGAAAACTGGGGAATGTTATGCATGGACAAGCTGTTGTATTTACTGTCGAATGTAAAACATTAATTCCCCAATAAAGAAATTTTAAAAAATTAAGTGGAATTAAAAACAGGCAAAAAAATTTATTAGCTAAAATGTAATTCTGGGGACTGGGCAGTGGCATACCTCATTGAGCACACATGTTGCCATGCACAAGGACCTAGGTTCAAGTCCTTGGCCCCCACCTGCAGATGAGAAGCTTCATGAGCAGTGAAGCAGGGCTACAAATGTCTCTCTTTCTCTCTCTTATCAAATAAAAGAAATTAAAAAAAACACAGCCACCAGAGCAGTGGATTTACATGTAGACACCAAGTCCCAGTGATAACCCTAGTGGATAGATAGATAGATAGATAGATAGATAGATAGATAGATATAGATAGATAAGTTCTCAGAGTCCAAGAAACAGGCACCTTCCCAGGTGAGTTATCTTACTGCCACTTATTGCCAGAAATTTACTGCCCAGAAACTATATATATAGTTTCACTAAAGCATCACTCCACCATCAATAGAGTTCACACTGGTGCTGCTATGCAGGGTCTCAGGTAGTGCTGGGATTGAATCCAGTGTTTCAGTCACTGAAGGAAGCTTCAATGAAGGCTGCACTCTACCTGCTGAGCTATATGTCATCCCTCTTCTAAAATTCCTGTTCACACAGGAAGTTGGCACATAAACCAACCTTAACATGAAACCATGCCACAAAAAGCTCATAATACTCCACTTCCATGCGGTGCCCCCAAAGGTAGCTTCAGTAGGTGGTCTACAATGAGACCATAACTCTCTGCTGTCCGCTCACTTTCCCATTGCCTGGGCCCTGTACACAGCATTACATAAGCCCTTGAAGTATACTATCACTTATCATGTGCTGCAATTTTGCTCAGTAGTTTCAACAAAAAGACAGATCAATGAGTAGCACACTATGCTGCCTGTTTGTTTCCAGCCATACCTCTGTGCAGGAATGAGTTGGTTAGAACTGCAACATAGGGAGTTACAACCAGCCAAATCAAATGGCCACACTCATCAGGAACTATGGGGCTCCTGGACTGAAATGTTTCTTAAACAAAACACAGCCTCAGGACTCTCAATTTTTCATCTGGGTAATGTCTCCATAGGCGTTTTTCTGCTTGGCTTTACATTGTTTGATTTAAAAGCACTGCTTCCCTAGCTCTGGAACTCATGTATTTATAGGTGCTGCATGTTTAGACGTGCACGCTGTGAAAAACGATGGAGTGCTGACACTGGCCAAGTCGTTGACAGTTAGCTTGAAATCACGGTTGTCCAAGAGAACGGGGCTAGGACATTGTGTTTCTTTCTGCTGCTTCTGAGTTTTGTGAGCTCTTTAACCTCATTTGTTTGTGAGCACACCCGTCAGTATGTCCTGTGGTGGGGTGTCTGTTTTCTAAAGATCCCAAAACATTAGTCAGCTGTTTAACTCTTATCTATAAATTTGGTAAAGTACTATATTCATAGACTTTGAGAGCAGTTTTCCAGGGATAGCAGACCTGTGTCTTCACCACCAGCAGTCTGGGTCAGCTGGAGTTCTGTACTGACCACCTTCTCCTTCTTCTCCTTCTTCTTCTTCTTCTTCTTCTTCTTCTTCTTCTTCTTCTTCTTCTTCTTCTTCTTCTTCTTCTTGTCCTTCTCCTTCTCCTTCTCCTCCTCCTCCTCCTCCTCCTCTTCCTCCTCCTATTCCTCCTCCTCCTCCTTTTCCTATTCCCTCTCCCTCTTCTCCTTCTTCCCCTTCTCCTACCCCTTCTTTTTCTCCATCTTCTTCTCCTCCTCATTCACCTCCTAATTCTTATCTCCTCCTTCTTCTTTTCTTGCACTGACTTCCTTTTTTAATTTTTTATTCATAAAAAGGAAACATTGACTAAACCATATGATAAGAGGAGTACAATTTCACACAATTCCCACCACCAGAACTCTGTATCCCATCCCCTTCCCTGATAGCTTTCCTATTCTTTAACCCTCTGTGAGTGTGGACCCAAGGTCATTGTGGGATGCAGAAGGTGGAAGGTCTGGCTTCTATAATTGCTTCCCTGCTGAACATGGGCGTTGACTGGTCGATCCATACTCCCAGCCTGCCTCTCTCTTTCCCTAGTGGGGAAGGGCTCTGGGGAAGCGGAGCTCCAGGACACATTGGTGGGGCTGTCTGTCCAGGGAAGTCTGGTTGGCATCATGCTAGCATCTGGAAGCTGGTGGTTTAAGAGAGAGTTAACATACAAAGCCAAACAAATTGTTGACCAATCATGGACCTAAAGGCTGGAATAGTGCAGATGAAGAGTTGGGGGGTCTCCATTTTGTAGATAGCTAGTAGGTATATTTTAGTTATATTCCAAAGGGCCTGTGGCTATACTAGATTCTCATTCTCTCCCTCTCCCTCTCCCTCTCCCTCTCCCTCTCCCTCTCCCTCTCCCTCTCCCTCTCTCCCTCTCCCTCTCCCTCTCCCTCTCCCTCTCCCTCTCTTTCTCTCTCTCTCTTTCTTTTTTCCCCTGAGCCTGAAATCTGATATACCGGTGGATCCAAGTTATTGTCTGGAGAGATGATGTCATGGTTGGAAAAAGGACCAGAAAGCTGGATCAGGGAAGACAGTAGCTCCCTAATATGGGAAATGGGTATAAATATTGTTTCTGTAAACTCCACGATTTGATGTGATCTGGGGTCTTGCACTGACTTTCTAAGGGAAACATTGCCAAGGTGATAAATATAGGCTGTTATTTATTCAGAAAAGATAATCAATGAAGTAGTTTGATGCATTTACTTCTTTGCTTATTGTAAAATGCCATATACATATCTAACAGGGCTATAATTTAAGAATATCCTTTGAGGGAGTCGGGCGGTCGCTCAGCAGGTTAAGCACAAGTGGCGCAAAGTGCAAGGACCAGCAGAAACATCCCAGTTCGAGCTCCTGGCTCCCTACCTGCAGGGGAGTCGCTTCACCAGCAGTGAAGCAGGTCTGTCTGCAGGTGTCTATCTTTCTCTTCCCCTCTCTGTCTTCCCCTCCTCTCTCCATTTCTCTCTGTCTTATCCAACAACGATGGCATCAATAACCACAACAATGTTAAACAACAAGGACAACAAAGGGGAAAATAAATAAATAAATAATTTTTTAAAGTCTTAAAAAAAAAAATAATATCCTTTGAACTCAGCAATCCTGATAAGAAATCTTAAAGGAGTCCAGTATGAACCAAACTGTCACCCCCTCAAGAAAGTTGAAGTTCTAATCCTCCCAGTACCTAAGAATACATAGAACCTTATCTGGAAGTAAGGTAATTATAGGTAAGTGTACACTGTTGTGTTTCTGAATCAGCCTTGTAGTATCACAATAAACCTTTTTGATAATCACTAAAGATGTATTTATATAACTGTCCTTATAAGAGAGAGAGAGAACAACCAGAACAGCACTCAGCTCTGGCGACATGTGTGGTTCTGTAAGTCAGTGCTCGAGCTTCATACATTAAATCCTGGGACAGCCTTCCAGCCCTCACACCAAGATGCATTCAGAGATCCATCTAGAAAGAATTATTCTCAGTCTAGTTAAATATGTATATGACTTGTTGACATCTGTAGTAAAAAAAAAAAAAAAAAGCATGAGGTAAAGTGATACAGTTTCTTTTTAGTAATTTTTTAAATTTTATTTTGGATAGTGACACAGAGAAATTGAGAGGGGCAGGGGAGAAAGAGAGGGAGGGAGAGAGAGAGGGAGGGAGAAAGAGAAACACCTGCAGCCCTGCTTTAGCACTCGTGAAGTTCCCCTCCTGCAGGTGAAGACCAAGGACTTGAACCTCGATCCTTGTGCACTTGAATGTGTGCACTCAACTAGGTGCACTACCACCCGGCCTAAAAAACAACATAGTCTTAAGAATGCAATTCCAGCTTCACGAATGCTTGGGTGTATTTACATAACATCCATTATTCGAAAGACAGACAGGATTTCCATCAGTTCAGAAAGTTACCTTGTGCCCTTTGGTTCATATCAAAGCAAACTTTGTTGTGAATTCTATCACCAGAACTGCATTTGTTGTTTCTGTGGTTCATATAAATATGCATTCTGTTGGGGAGTCGGGCGGTAGCACAGCGGGTTAAGCACACATGGCGCAAAGTGCAAGGACTGGCTGAAGGATCCTGGTTGGAGCCCCCAGCTCCCCACCTGCAAGGGAGTCGCTTCACAGGCGGTGAAACAGGTCTTCAGGTGTCTGTCTTTCTCTCCCTCTCTCTGTCTTCCCCTCCTCTCTCCATTTCTCTCTGTCCTATCCAACAACAACGACATCTATAACAAGAACAATAGTAACTACAACAAGGGCAACAAAAGGGAATAAATAAAAATTTTTTAAATATATATATATGCATTCTATTTTGTGCCTGTCTTCTTTCACAAAGCACTGAATTTTGAGTGTGATGCCTTTTTGTAGTTTGTACTTGAATCTTGCTGAGAGGCATACCATTATATGACTTCACAACAGCTCCCCATCTCCTGTTAAAGGATAATTGGGCTATCTGGAATTTGAGCTAAAATAAATAAAAATTTAATGAACATTCTTGCACAGGGAGGGAAGGGAACAGAATCACTGAGGATATAATGAATTAAGCTAAGGTGAGGTCACTGGAGTGGGGTAGAATTCTACTCCCCTGTGACTAGTATGTTTATTTAAAAAGGGGGGGGACTTGCGACTGGTTGGTAGTACACCTGGTAGAGCAAGCCTATTGCCTTGTGCAAGGTTCCAGGCTCAAGCCCCAGGTGTCCACCTACAGGGTTGAAGCTTCCTGAGTGCTGAAGCAGTGCTGTAGCACTCTCTCTATCTCTCTCTCTCTCTCCCTCTCCCCCTTCCATTTCAATTTCCATCTCTATAAAAGAGAAAGAGAGAAAGAAAGAAAGAAGAAAAAAAGAAAGAAAACATTGGCCATTGGGTGCAAGTACCAAGTGCCAGTGGTAGCCCTGGTGAAAAGAGAGAGAGAGGAATTAAAAAATTTTAAAAGGGGGGAGGAGACAATAACTTGCATATCAGATTTCAGGTTCAGGGGAAAAAAAAAACCTAGTATAGCCACAGGTCCTTTGGAATATAACTAAAATAGGCCTACTAGCTATCTACAAAATGGAGGACCCCTCCCCAATGCCTCATCTTCACTACTCCAGGCTTTAGGTCCATGATTGGTCAACAATTTGTTTGGCTTTGTATGTTAACTCTCTTTTCAGCGACCAGGTTCCAGATGCTAGCAGTATGCCGACCAGACTTCCCTGGACAGACAACCCCACCAATGTGTCCTGGAGCTCCACTTCCCCAGAGCCCTTCCCCACTAGGGAAAGAGAGAGGCAGGCTGGGAGTATAGATCCACCTGTCAACGCCCATGTTCAGCAGGGAAGCAATTATAGAAGCCAGACCTTCCACCTTCTGCATCCCACAATGACCTTGGGTCCATACTCCCAGAGGGTTAGGGAATAGGAAAGTTATCAGGGGAGGGGATGGGATATGGATATCTGGTGGGAATTGTGTGGAGTTGCACCCCTCTTACCCTATGGTTTAGTCAATGTTTCCTTTTTATAAATAAATAAAAAATAAAAATAAATAAATAAAAATTTAAAAAGGGGGGAGGAGGGACTTGTGGAGTGGAAGATTCACAGTGGGTAGAGCACAGAACTTTCATGCATGAGGTCCTAGCTTTGACTTTGATCCCCACCTAGCACCACATATGCTAACATGATTCTCTGTTACAGAATTTGCATGCATGAGGTCCTGGCTTTGACTTTGATCCCCACCTAGCACCACATATGCTAACGTGATTCTCTGTTACAGAACATTCTCTGTTTCTTTCTCCATTTCTCTCTCTCATATTAATAAATCAACAGTTCTTTTAAAATGATAAGAAGGATCTGCAAAATAGCTAACTGGACAGTGTGCCTGTTTCTCCAGGAGCACGATCCCGAGTTTGAGCCCAGCCCCCACCACAGCAGAAGAGACTTTGGTGTTCTGATTTGTTTTTCTCACCCTTTCTCTCTGTGTCTCTGTCTCTCTGGGAAAAAAAAAGTTGAAAAGGAGCAGTGAAGTCCCAGTGATGACTAATAATAATAGTAATAATATTAGCAAGAAGAGGAAACATACAGGTATAGAAGGGAGATTATCTGAAGATATATATACATATATATATATATATATATATATATATATATATATATATATACAAAAGAGAAGCTAAACTCCAAACTCAAACATCTCAGATTAAGATGACATAAGTAAAAGACCAGGAGAGAGGGTGCCAAGGACAGGGTAGGTAGCACCATATAAGAATACTGGAGTTCGGGAGTCGGGCGGTGGCGCAGTGGGTTAAGCGCACGTGGTGCAAAGTGCAGGGATCGGCGTAAGGATCCCGGTTCAAGCCCCTGGTTCCTCACCTGCAGGGGAGTCGCTTCACAGGCGGTGAAGCAGGTCTGCAGGTGTCTATCTTTCTCTCCCCTCTCTCTCTGTCTTCCCCTCCTCTCTCCATTTCTCTCTGTCCTATCCAACAACAAAGCAAAGTCAACAATGGCAATAATAACCACAACGAGGCTGCAACAACTAGGGCAACATAAAGGGGAAAAAATGGCCTCCAGGAGTGGTGAATTCATGGTGCAGGCACCAAGCCCAGCAATAACCCTGGAGGAAAAAAAAAAATTGCCAGAATAGCCTGAGGGTACTTCTTCCCAAGCTAGTGCTCTCTGGGTTGGAGAGAACTCAACTGGAGCCGATCTAGGCTGCTGTGTGGGAGAGGGATCAGGAACTCGTGCTGCACTAACTTCGCAGGAGATACACTCTGGAACTCTCGGAGCCAGAAAGCAATTTCCAAGTGTCTTTAATCAGAAGAGCAGCTGTCTTTATACTCTCCAAGTAGGGTGGAAACAGGATGTGATATAGAGAGGGTGGAGTGAAAAGTGACTGGTGAAAATCAGTGTGACAAGGAGAGGATCAGGGTGTGACAAGGAGAGGGGGTGGAGCAGGTGAGAATTCTACCACTAAACCACCAATGCCCTGGAGGGAGTGTGGTGCTTTATGTAAATGTAAAAGTGATTTATGTAAATAGACCAAAGCTTTGAATGGGATTAAATCTATCCCTATATAGGCATATGGTTAAGCAGAAGCCAGGGGGAGCTGGCATACTATCCAACAAAAAAAGAATACTGGGGTTCAAGCCCCTGGTCCTCACTGCAGGGGGAGCCTCATGAGTAGTAGAGCAGATGTCTCTCTTTCTCTCTCCCTCTCTCTCCCCTTCTCTATCACTGTCTTTATTTCTCTCTGTCCATATCAGAACAAAATGAAAGGAAAATAAGAAAAAGTGGCTACCTGGAGTCATTGTACAAGCACAGAGCCCCATTTATAACTCTGGTGAGAAATTATTAATTAATTAATTAAGGTGACATAAGTAAGATGGCAAGACAAGAACCCCAAACCCTTCTGTAATAGAAAGACCAATTCAAGGCAGGGGTAGAGAGCATAATGGTTATGCAAAGAGACACTCATGCCTGAGGCTCTGCAGTCCCAGGCTCAATCCCCTGCACCACTGTAAACCAGAGCTGAGCATGCTCTAGGAAAAAAAACTCAAAATTAAAAAGAAAGAAAGGGAAAGAAGAGAAAGGCAAGCCAATTCAGCAATACTCAGTGAACAAAGTTCCTGTGTAAGGAATCCTGAAGCCAATTAAGAGTCTCTAGCACCTGCATCAAATGGGAAAACAACAAACCAGGCCATGGAAAAATGTGTGGCACCCTCTAACACATGGTCTTGCCCCCTGGCACAGCAACATACAGTCGGTAGGAAGCTCCCAGATTCTAAAGGCTTCTGGAATGGGAAAGAGAATATTGGGTAGTAGATCCAGCTTTCTCATTTTGCAGGCACTGAGGGGGTAGATGTCCCAAGAAATTGTCCTCTGTCTGGCTTATCTTGAAATGCTGGTAGGACTCAGCAAACTCTAAAGGCCTGAGGGCCTTGGAGAACAAAAGAGCTGCATGTTGGACTCCTGTTCCAGAGAACTCCAAGTACTGCAGACACAGGCTCAGGCAGCCTCTCCCTCAGGGAGAAAAAGAAGAATAGAATGCGTGTCCAATGTTCCAGCTACTTGGGGGACTGGCCAAGAAAGTGTTGATGCTTCACCTGTCTTGGAGCAGTAAGAAAACCCAGTCTACGATAGATACCTTGGGGCCACTTAGAACAAAGAAGAATTAGGTAGCATGATACTATTCAATAAACTCTTGCTAAGTAGACAGGAACCAGAGAAATGAAGAGATTATGAGCTCTTGGGCTCAGGGGGTAGTACATCTGGGTGATTAATGGCATGTATTACTACAAATAAGGGACCTGGGTTCAAGCTACTGGTCCCCAACTGCAGGGAGAAGGCTTCATGAGCAGTGAAGCAGTTCTCTCTCTCTCTCTCTCTCTTTCTCTCTCTTTCTCCCCCTTCCCCTCTCAATTTCACTCTCCTAAAAAATAAAATATAATTTTTATTTTTAAAAAAGACATTATCATTGTTAAATGGGAAACTGGGGGATGTTATGCATGTACAAACTATTGTATTTACTGTTGAATGTAAAACATTAATTCCCCAATAAAGAAATAAATTTTAAAAAAAGACATTATGAGCTCTTGAAAAAAGAGATTAATCTGTTAATTAAGAAATTTATATAAAAAGAAAGGAATAAAGGAAGAAAGAAAGAAAAGAGAAATCTACATGCATAGGTCTAAGTAAAAATTCCTTAGAAAAGGTTTGAGAGGCCCTGAGAATCTCTAAAGAGACTAGTGAAGGTTTGTCCCCATACAATGACAGCCTATAGAGATTAGCAGTGGCTTGTCTATTTGTTGTGTTTTTCAAATATGTAGAAGCCAATACATTTTTATAAAGTACACACACACACACACACACACACACACACACACACACACACACACCTAGAAAAATGGTCCAATCACAGAAATAAACTAAATTTCTAATATTTCCTTCTTTGGATTTATCCCAACTTAAGATCATTGTATTCTTGAATCTAGAGATTCCTTTTTCTTTCTCAGATTTGGAAAGTTTTTAGATTTTGCTTGTTATTATTATTTTTTTTAACCAATAGTGACTTTTCCTTATCTTTAAGACATCCCAAATAGACCTGAAGAATCATCCTCAAATTCTGCTGTTTCTATAGCCAGACCACTTTGACCCATATTCATCAGTCTATGAATCTTTTTCTAGAAACATAGATACCACCCAAATGTTTCCAAATATCTTTGTCTTTAGCTATGGTTCTGATGACTCAAAGCAGGTGATGTTTGGTTTTATTTGTTTGTTTTTGTTTTGTTTTGTTGTTTTTACCAAAGCACTGCTCAACTCCAATTTATGGTGTTGTCAGGATTGAACTGGGATGGGACCTTGGAGTGTCAAGCATGAAAGGTTTTTTACATAACCCTTGTGCTATCTCCCCCACCCACAGCAACTGAATTTAACCAAGTTAATGTTGTTTTCTTCATGAATTAGCTCATCTTTCTTGGCTTGAGATACTGAACAAGAAATGCCTCACTTCACCTGAACCTTGTGGATAAATTTTTCTTGAACATTATGTTTATCTTCTTCAGAGAACCATCTACTGAAATCTTCTTAAAATTTATTTGTTTGTTTATTTATTAGATAGAGACAGAGAGAAATTGAGTGGGAAGGGGGAGGGAGAGAGGGAGAAAGAAAGAGAGACACCTGCAGACCTGTTTGACCACTGCACATGGGGTGGAGGACCAAACTGGGGCTTAAACTTGGGTTCTTGAGCATTGTAACACATATGCTCTACCAGGTATGCCTGGTTACCCACTTTTAACTTAAGTTTCTCTTTGAGTTGTGTGAATTCTTTATATATTTTTGATGTCGGATCCTGGTTAAAAGTGTGATTTGTCAAAGCAGAGCCTGGACTAGGCTTGGTGTACTGCACCAAAGTATAGGATTCTGGATTGGGGAGGGCGGGGGGAGGTTAGTGTTCAGGTCCTGGAACATGATGGGGAGGAGGACCTAGGTGGGGGGTTATAGTGTTATGTGTCTCCTCTTCCCTCTCAAATTCTCTCTGTCCTACCTAATAAGAGTAAAGGAAGAAGGAAGGAAGGAAGGAAGGAAGGAAGGAAGGAAGGAAGGAAGGAAGGAAGGAAGGAAGGAGAGGAGAGGAGAGGAAAATAAGTAAGAAAGAGGGAAAAAATAAGGAAGTGAAGAAAGGAAGGAAGGAGGGAAGGAAAGAAGGAAGGAAGGAGGGAGGGAGAGAGGGAGGGAAGGAGGGAGTGAGGGAGGGAGGGAGGAAAGGAGAAAAATAGCCTCTGGGGAGCTGGGTGGTGGTTCACCTGGATGAGCACACTTGTTAAAATGCACTAGGACCCAGGTTCAAGCCCCCAGTCCCCACCTGCATGGGGAAGCTTTGCAAGTGGTAAAACAGGGCTGCAGGTGTCTCTCTGTCTCTCTCCCTATCTCCCCTTCTCACTTGATTTCTGGCTGTCTCTATCTAATAATGTCTCTATCTAATAATTTAAAAAAAATAAATGGCTTCTGGAGTGATGGATTTGTGTGCAGCCACCAAGCCCCATCAATAACTCTGGCGGCAAAAGGAGAAGGAAGGAGAGGAGGAGGAGAAGGAGAAGTAGGAGTTGTGGGATATATATTCAATGGAATACTACCTTGCAATTAACAAAGATGAGATTGTGTCATTTGGAACAAAATAGAAGGAACTGGAGATGATTGTGCTAAGTAATATAAGTAGGGCTGGGGAGACATTATAGTTCTGCAAAGGACTTTCATTCCTGAGTCTCTGAGGTCCCAGGTTCAGTCCCCAGCACCACCATAAACCAGAGCAGTGCTTCAGTTTCTCTCTCTCTCTCTCTCTCTCTCTCTCTATATATATATATATATATATATATATATATATATATATATATATATCTTATCACTAAAATAAAATTTTAAAATATTTTTAAATTTAAAAAAAAAGGTGAAAGACAACAACTGGATGTTTTCATTCACATATGAGATACAAAGAAATTGAGAAGGGAGTCGTAATGCAGTGGGTTAAGCGCAGATGGCACAAAGTGCTAGGACTGGCATAATGATCCTAGTTCGAGCCCCCAACTCCCCACCTGCAGGGGAGTTGCTTCACATGCGGTGAAGCAGGTCTGCAGCTATCTATCTGTCTTCCTCTCCTTTCTCCATTTCTCTCTGTCCTATCCAACAACAAAGACATCAATAACAACAACAATAATAACTACAACAATAAAACAACAAAGGCAATAAAAGGAAATAAATATTTTTAAAAAGAAAAGAAATTGAGAAATAAACAGTAACCAAACTGTCTCTTAGATGTTATGAGAACTAGAATTCTGAGAGGGAAAAATGGGACAAAGAATTTTGGTGGTGGGTGATTACACACATGCACATATGAGAACGTGAAAAAAAAACCCTATAATTTTATAAGTCATTGTTAACTATATAATAAAGATCATTTTAGAACAACAACAAATTTTGAGAGGAGGAAACAGCATAATGGTTATGCTAAGAGATTCTCGTGTCTGAGGCTCCAAATTCTTAGATTAAATCCCTCACACCACCATAAACCAGAGCTGAGCAGTGCTTTAGTAAAAAGCAAACAAACAAAAGCAAAACAAAACAAAAACAAGCATATTTTGGCATGTTGGTCATCACTTCTATTTTTATTTGAATGCCTTTATTTTCTCTTGCTTGCCTACTTGCTCCAGTTGAACTGAAGTGGTGAAATCAGGCATTCTTCTCTTATTGCTGATCTTGAAGGAAAAGCTTTCAGTGAAAAATTGGAATTCCTAAAGGAGACAAATGACATAAATGTCACAACAGTTAACAGTCCATGTAAGGGTTGGACACAACTGTGCTGCATATGTATTTTCACAGAAGGTACCTGCCTTGTCATGCTCATGATCCAAGTTCATGAGCATATACTATGGGAGTGTCATGCCCTAAAAAAGAGAAAAAAAAAAAAAAAACTCTGGTACTTTGGAGTCTCTCTCTCTTTCTCTTTCACAAAGCCAAACAAACTGACTCCTGTTTCTTTCTTTTTTTTTTCTTTTCTTTTTTTCAATGAAGATGTCTTTAAAATTTATGTGGAAAAGAGTTCTGCCAATATTTTCTTCTAAGTATCTGATAGTTTCTGGTCTAACATCCAAGTCCTTGATCCACTTGGAATTTACTTTTGTGTTTGGTGAAATATAGCGTGGTTCAGTTTCATTCTTCTGCATGTGTCAATCCATTTTTTCCAACACCATTTGTTGAAGAGACTCTGCTTTCCCCATTTAATAGTCTGGGCACCTTTGTCAAAGATTAGATGTCCATAGGTGTGGGGGCTTACTTCTGGGCTCTCAATTCTATTCCACTGGTCAGTATGACTATTTATGTTCCAGTACCAAGCAGTTTGATTACAATGGCCCTATAATACAATTTGAGATCTGGGAGTGTGATGCCTCCAGTTCTGCTCCTTCTTCTCAAGATTGTTTTGGCAATTCTAGGTCTCTTCTGGTTCCAGATAAACATTTGTAACATTTGTTCTATTCTCCTAAAAAATGTAGTTGAGATTTTGATGGGGATAGCATTAAATTTGTAGATGGCTCTTGGTAATATATTCATTTTGATGATGTTGATTCTTCCAACCCATGAACATGGAATATCTTTCCACTTCTTTGTGTCTTTTTCAGTTTCCTTGAGTAGTGACTCATAGTTTTCAGTATACAAGTCTTTCACTTCTTTGGTTAGGTTTATTCCTAAATATTTTATTGTTTTTGTTGCTATAGTAAAAGGAATTGAATTCTGGATTTCAACATCTTCTAACTTAGTGTTTGCATAGAGGAATGCCACTGACTTTTAAGTGTTAATTTTGTAGCCTGACACATTACTGTATTGACTGATGATTTCCAAAAGCTTCTTGCTGGATTCCTTAGGTTTTTCTATGTATAGTATCATGTCATCTACAGATAGGGAGAGTATGACTTCTTCTCTTCCAATTTGTATCCCTTTAATTCCTTGCTCCTGCCTGATTGCTATGGCAAGAACATCCAACACTATGTTGAATAGTAATGGTGATAGTGGGCAGCCCTGTCTAGTACCTGATCTGAGGGGAAATGCTTCCAGTTTTTCACTATTGAGTATGATGTTGGCTGTAGGTTTGCTATATATAGACTCCACTATCTTCAGGAATTTTCCATCTATTCCCATTTTTTGTAGTGTTTTGATCATAAAGGGATATTGTATTTTGTCAAAGGATCTCTCTGCATCTATCGATATGACCATGTGGTTTTTTGATCTTGCTTTTATTGATGTGGTGGATCACATTGATTGATTTATGTATATTAAACCAACCTTGCATCCCTAGGATAAAACCCATTTGGCCATGATGAACAGTCTTTTTAATATACTGCTGTATCCAGTTGGCTATAATTTTGTTCAATATTTTAGTATCTATGTTCATCAGAGATATTGGTCTATAGTTTTCTTTTTTCTTTTGTGTCCCTATCTGCTTTTGGTATCAAAGTGATGTTGGCTTCATAGAAGCTGGGAGGAGTATTTCAGTGTCTTCAATCTTCTGGAAGACTTTTAAAAGTAGAGGTATTAGTTCTTCTTTGAAGGTTTTGTATAATTCATTTGTAAAACCATCTGGTCCAGGACTTTTATTTTTGAGAAGGTTTTTGATAACTGTTTCAATTTCATTAGCTGTGATGGGCCTATTCATGTTATTCAGTTCCTCTTTACTTAATTTTGGAAGTTCATAGGTATCTAGGAAATTGTCCATTTCTTCCAGGTTCTCTAGCTTGGTGGCACATAGTTGGTCATAGAAGCCTTGCATGATATGTCGAATTTTTGTGGTATCTGTTGTGATATCTCCTCTTTCATTTACTATCCGATTTATTTGGGTCTTCTCCCTTTTTTGTTTTGTGAGTCTGGCTAGAGGTTTGTCGATTTTGTTCACTCTTTCAAAGAACCAACATTTACTTTTGTTGATCTTTTGTATCGTCTTCTTATTCTCAACGTTATTTATTTCTGCACTATCTTTAGTTATTTCTGTCCTTCTGGTTGCTTTAGGGTTCCTTTGTTCTTCTCCTTCTAGGTCTTTAAGATATGCAATCAGGCTGTTTATTTGTGCTTTTTCTTATTTCCTAATGTGTGCTTGTATGACTATGAACTTCCCTCTCAGTACTGCCTTAGCTGTGTCCCAAATATTTTGATAGCTTGTGTCTTCATTTTCATTGAACTCTCGAAACATTTTGATTTCTTGCTTTATTTCCTCTTTGGCCCAGTAGTTGTTAAGTAGTATACTGTTGAGCTTCCACATTTTGGGACTCTTAATAATCTTTTGTTGATTGTTAAGTGTTCGTTTAATTCCACTGTGGTCTGAGAAGATGCTTGGGATGATTTCAATGCTCTTGAATTTGCTGATGCTGTCTTTGTGGCCTAACATATGGTCTATCCTTGAGAATGACCTATGTGGACTTGAGTAAAGTGTGTATTCCAGTTTCTTGGAATGAATGACACTGAAAATGTCCAGTAGTTCTATTTTATCTATCTCCTCATTTAGCTCCCTCATGTCTTTATTGATTTTCTGCCTGGAAGATCTGTCAAGTTGAGAGAGTGGGGTGTTGAAGTCCCCTACTATGACTGTATTGCTGTTAATATTGCTCTTTCAGTAGATGTTTGATGTATTTAGATGGCTTCTCATTGGGTGCATAGATGTTAATAATTGTTAAGTCCTCTTGATTGACTAATCCACTGAGCATTAAGTAGTGTCCATGCTTATCTTTTTAAATTTTGTTTTAAAGTCTATCTTGTCAGATATGAAAATAGCTAGCTATTCCTGCCCTTTTTTGTGGGCCATTGGCTTGTATGATATTTTTTCATACTTTTACTTTGAGTCTGTGTTTGTCTTGTTGAGTTAGGGGGGTTTCCTGTAGACAGCATATTGTTGGGTTGTGTTTTCTGATCCATCTTCCTACTCTGTGACTTTTAATAGGTGAATTCAGATCATTGACATTTTTTGATATCAAAGATTGAAGATATTTTTAACGCCATTCTTGTAGAGTTTTAGAGAGTTCTGATATATGGCCTATTTATGGTGGTCTGACTATTTATAGGAGACCTTTCAGAACTTCTTCCAGGACAGGCTTGGTGATAGTTGATTCTTTCAACTGTTGCTTGTCTAAGAAGGTTTTTGTGCCTCTATCTAGTCTGGATGACAGTCCAGCAGGATACAGTAGTCTTGGTTGAAAGCCTTTCTCATTGAGCAATCCATAGATACCTTGCCACTCTCTTCTGGCCTGTATTGTTTGTGTGGAGAAGTCTGCTGCTAATCTTATGGGTTTTCTTCTGTAGGCAACTCTTTGTTTTTCTCTTGCAGCCTTCAGAATTATTTCTTTATCCTTACTCCTTTCCATTCTAAATATGATGTGTTTGGGTGTCTTTAAGTCTGGGTTAATTCTGTTTGGGACCCTCTGGGCTTCTTGAACCTTTATGTCTTTGATGTTGTCTAGACTAGAGAAGTTCTCAGCTATCATATCCTGAAGAATGCTTTCTTCCCCTCCCTCTCTTCCTCTGGTAAGCCAATAATGCATATATTATTTATTTTGAAGTCATCCCATAGGTCTTTGTTGTTGTTTTCAGAATCTCTTAATCTCTTTTTGAGATCTCTTACATCTTTTTGAGTTGTCTTTAATTCATCATCGATCTTGCTAGTTCTGTCTTCAGCCTCATTGATTCTATTCTCTCTCCCCTCTACTGTTTTCTGGAGTTCATCTATTTTGTTTCCCTGTTCTGATACTGTTTTAGCTTGTTCAGCTTGTTGTGTTCTTAGCTCAGCTATTTCAGCTTTCAAATAACCTTGAGATAATTAGTGTTTTCTTCCAGATTCTCATTTGTTGTTTATGCATTTCTGATGACAATTCTTTCAAACTCTTTACTCACTCCTGTGATTATTTCTTTAACTAGTGTTTGGATGTTGACCTCATTATTTTGTGCTTCAACCTTTGGCTGGACTCCTGTCCTGGTTCATTTCTCCAATATTTCTTCTTGTTGGTTGCACCATTCTATATAGTATGTTATGAGGTACCTCTCTCAGTACTTTTCAAATTACTGATCACTCTTGCCTGGACTGACTTTTGTCTAAGTAAGGTAATTAAAGAGTACACAGTTGTGGAAATTGACAGTTGTTTCAATATTATTTAATCCCTGAGTTGGAACACAGTTGCTTAAAAGCCTCTTTTGTTCTTTTTATTCCCTGTAGGCTATGGGAGCCTGAGGGATTTCAAACTATATAAGTAGGATTCTTAGCTTAATCACTGATTCCTGACCAAGAGATAAAGCAGGGTGGAGAAGAGATAATCCAGTGGTTATGCAAAAAGACTCTCACAGCCCCACCACTAGGCCACTGAGGTGTAGGTCTTCTGCTGAGTTTCCTGGTTAGTTCTCTGTCCCCTGGTGTCAGCACAGGGCCTCCCCAGTGCTGCTCCAGCTTCTGAGGGCAGTAGTAATGGAGACTCACAATTGCATTTGGTGAGTCTTAGGGGGGTCCTCTCCTCCCTTCAGCCGTCTTTTTGTTGGTGAAACAGACTGGAAGTGGTGTCTCAACTGGTAAACTGCCAGACTGTTACCAGCCACTTAATGTCTCCCTAGGCTCCTCTCCATCCAAGAGCTACACGTGTTTGCACTCACTGGTGATTAGGTGGGTTCCTGAAGTCATTCTAGTCCTGTCTTGTTGGGGTCCCAGATGATCTCATTTTGTATTCCTACTTAGAATTTTTAAAAACAAACAGTCATGAGACATCTTAGAGGATCCCTGCTTGGTCATGAATATGACCCAGGTTCAAGGTCACAATATACAACATGGGAGCAATAGAACACCGAGGGAAGCTTCAGTACAATGGTGTCCCTTACCTCTGGCCTCAAGTCTCTGTCTGTCACTATCTGAAAAAGTTGGCCTATACAACCATAGAAGAAAAGGGCAAATATCTATAAATATAAATATAGATAGTTATAAAAATAATATCCAATCCATATCTTTGATCTTGGAAGAACTAATGCAGTTTCCCGTGGATGAAATGGGAACAGAGAACTCTGGTGGTGGGAAAAGTATAGGATTATACCCCTGTAAGCTAATGATTTTTTTTTAGCTAATAATTTTGTAAATCAATATCAAACCATTAATAAAAATAATTTTAAAAAAAGATTCCACCTCACAACTGTCAGAATGGCCTATATAAACTAGAGTAGGAACAACAATTGCTGTCTAGGGTTTGGAGAAAAATATAAACTGATGGTGAGTATATAAAGTGATCCATCCCCTATAGAAAACAGTTTGACAATTTCTCAGAATACTAAAAACATATATAGTGTCAAAATAAATAAATACAGTTGGCCTGTACCTGTGAAGCCCCAACAATGACAAAAACAAATTAAATGGCTGGGAAAACAGCACAATGGTTATATAAGTGACTTTCATGTCTGAGGCTATGAGTTCACAGGTTCAATCCCCAGCACCACCATAAACTATAGCTGAGCAGTGTTTAAAAATTAATTAATTAATTAATTAATAATAAGTACATGATATTCATAGCTTACCTCATTTTTACAAGAAATTAAATATACAAAAAAATTCTATATTTCATCATGATATCCGAATGCTTTAGGGCACACTTCTCTTGATTTCTATATTCCTGGTATTTAAAAAATATGTATTTACAGTACTGAATTTTCTCTAGCAAAAATGCAGGGAATTCAAATGCAATGAATCCACAGTAAAGCTACATGCTTCAAGTGGACCTCACATATGACATAACAAGTAATGGGACTTCTCCCACAGACTTCTATATGTTCGATTCCTAGTGAAGCCCAGTTGCCTTAATACATTCCACACCCAAATAGTGTGGCTATTTTCCTCAGCTTTCGACAAGCAAATGTTTTCATTTGTTGTATTTTATAAAAGGGATGTACCTCTCACAGTTAAGCTCAGATGCCTAAAACGTAGCATTCTCCTAACTTGGAATACTTTCCATTGTTCCTGGTTGCTTGAGGATTCCCACCCTACCTGCATCCATTCTTTCAGACACTTTCTTTTTTTAAAAGATTTTATTTATTTATTAATGAGAAAGATAAGTGGAGAGACAAAGAACCAGACATCACTCTGGCATATGTGCTGCCGGGGATCGAACTCAGGACCTCATGCTTGAGAGTCCAAAACCTTATCACTGTGCCACCTCCCAGACCACTTTCAGAAACTTTCTAAACCTTGGTGGGACATCTAGGGTCGCCATACACTGCAAGCTGAGAAGGTTTGGTTTCTGGCATCTGCAGCCTCAGCTTGAACCCCTGCTGTTTCACTAACTAAGTGACTGTGTGCTACCACATAAGATCTTCAACTTCTCTGAGCTGCAAAGAAGCTGGTCATCTCTTAGGCAAAAGACGAGACAGTAATACAAAGTGCATAATATCGAAGTGATTCAATAAACTGACTTCATGAAAAGCAGTGGCCCATGATAGATGCTAGATCCTCTCCGGCTAAAGAATCTTGGAAAGAACAGCAAGCAGTGTGCGTGTGTCTGTCTCTTGTCATTAGACCACCACAAGCTTTTATCTTCACAATCAAAAATGCAAACTGAAGGGTAGAGCACGAAATAAAAGAGGTGAAAATGTCTGATGGGGGGGGGGGGAATCACTAAAGTCCTCTGCCAAGTTTCCACCGTCTCAGATGACCCATGAGTACTCTTACCAAGAATTTTCACTGCCATTTGTCCAGTTGCTAGTGATAAGACCTGACATTTGTTTGCTGTTAGAATGCAATGGAGGCTTAATCATCAATCAAATGTTGATACAATCAAAGCTTGTCAAATTCGGGCATAATGTTGTATTTTGTTTACAAATTAGAAGGGTGTTTCAAGAGCTTGTCCTAGGTCTTTGTTGATGAGAACAATAAGTAGTAGTTTATCCCAACTGTTTTCACTCCTACTTTTTTGAAGCCAAATATGGGAAGTTTATTGTCACCATGCCCAATGGAGAACTAAGCAGTGAGATAAACACAGTTATTAGGGTAACTAAATAAGGAAGTTTGGATGCAAAGAAGACAGCTATATAAAGTATCACATTCTGTTTTCTTTCCATGGACATTTTACCCTACTGAATTGCACACACTTATTTAGCCACACTCTGAAAAGTCATTTTCCTACTTAACATTATAGTGAATCTATGGATTTAAAAGTGCTTGGGGACGTATCTTATAAACCATCTGGGACAAAGAAAGCAAAGTTGTTTTTTTTTTAATTTCCTTAGCAACAACAATTTCACCTAGCAGTATCAACTCAAATTAAATATAACAGAAGGTAGGAGGTAAAATTATTTTAAACTTCTGCCAATTTGTGTGTTGAGTCTTATAGACAAAATACAATTTAAAGAACCAGTCACTGGAAGTAAGTAGTTTTCTTTTACAGTGCTGGCATTTTTGGCCCATGTTCTCAAGTGATATTATAAGGAACCAACTGCATTAAGAGTTTTATAGAACATTCATGGAATAAGATATGTGAGGAATTTCTCTCGCTTATTTCCTTAAAAATGAACCACACCACAAAAGTGGTTACAACACACGTGTGTGTGTGTGTGTGTGTGTGTGTGTGTGTAGCAATCTTCTCTGAGTCCACTTAATTGCTGGACTGTTCAACTAGCTTTGCTAACAGCAGAAAAACTCCAGCTGGAGTTTCTCTTTTCCTCAATTATTACTGAAGTTTAGGTTTAATAACCTAGTCAACTGCTGTAATTAACTTTCAACAAAGCCTTGTCCCATCAGGTCTTGCAACAGACTTGGAAAGTGGAAAGCTGGATGGGCCTTCGACAATATAGCATTCCACCTGGCAGCTAGCCCCAGAAAATAATGTCCGTTCAATTTCCACCCTCCCCTTCTAATGTGTTTGTGTACCATTCACTGACAACTGTAACATGTTTGCAGTACAAACAGTACTTTGAATTTGGGGTTTAAATCTGTTCAGACTTTCTCATTTGGCTGGAATGTTGGCATGGCTCAGAAAACAAAAGTCAACTTTTAAAAAAAAGTCAGTTCCTCCAGGAAGAGAGAGAGATTGCTATCAAACTTGATAAATGCAATGTAATGTGAACAGGGCAGCAGGGCTAATTCTGTTAAGTGATTGCCATAGGCCTTTGCTTGTCTTGGACTTTTCGCCTTTGGCCTCATACAGGGTGGGCCTTGTTAGACGGTCAAGCCAATAATTTTATATCCAAAGACTTTTGACAATTTTATATCTGAAGACTTGGCTTTTCTGTTGTGAGTTATTTATTTATTTATTTTTCTGAACAAAAAAGTTCAGAGAGCTCTAGGCTCTTTACTTTGCAGGTCATGATAGCACAGCAAACTCAAAGGTCACTTTTGAATTCAAGGTGAGAAACTAAATTCTAGAAGAAAAAAATAATAATAATCAAGTAAACTCATTGATTTGGGTAACACAGGGGCAATCTGTTTATTTCTTTCGGCTAGTACTTTTAATTTCTATTTTTTATTTTACAGACAGAGAGAAATTGAGGGATAAAGAAGGAGAAAGACAGACACCTGCCGACCAGCTTTCACTAGTGAGGCTCCCCCTCCACGGGTGGGGAGCCAGGGCTCAAACCTGGGTCCTTGTGCATTGTAAAGTGTGTGCTCAACTGGGTGCACCACCACCCGCTCCCTGGCTGGTACCTTTTTCCCTCCAGTGTTATTCCTGGGGCTCGGCTCAGTGCCTGCACTATGAATCCACTGCTCCTGGAGGCCATTTTTTCCCATTTTGTTGACCTCGTTGTTGTCGTTATTGTCACTGTTGCCATTGATGTTATTGGATATGACAGAGAGAAATCAAGAGAGATGGGGGAGATAGGGAGGGGGAGAGAAAGATAGACACCTGCAGACCTGCTTCACCGCTAGTGAAATGACCCCCGTTGCAGAACCGGGATCCTTATGTGGTTCTTGCGCTTTGTGCCATGTGCGCTTAACCTGCTACACTATCACCCAACCCAGGGCTGGTACTTTTTTAAAAAACTTGCAGGGGGGAGTCGCTTCACAGGCGGTGAAGCAGGTCTGCAGGTGTCTTTCTCTCCCCCTCTCTGTCTTCCCCTCCTCTCTCCATTTCTCTCTGTCCTATCCAACAACGATATCAATAATAACTACAACAATAAAACAACAAGCACAACAAAAGGGAATAAATAAATAATTTTTTTTTTTAAATAATAAAAAGTTTTCAGGAAATCTGTGCTTCCACTGGCCATCTCGGAAATGAAATACAAGACAGAGTTATAGACTAATCCGCAGTGTGGAGTTAGCTTCTTCTTATAAATAGGGCCTTTTCCTGCAAGACAACATTCTAACTATTATGAATTGGTGTATGGAACATTTATGTCATCTGTATTGATTCAACTAAAATAAAGTTAATTTCAAATCCCTCTCTCCACCATCACTGGTCGTCTCCTTCAGAACAACATCATAACCCCTTTTGTGGGCTTCTATAGGACCTTGCCCTCAATGCAGAACAACAATGGCAGAAACTGCCACACTCTCTGGATCAACACACTCTGCCACTCGAGGAAGACTGGTGCTGAAATGAGTGTAGCCTAGAATGTTCCTAGCTATGAGCAAGGAATGTGAACTCAGGCCGACAGGGATGCAGAGGTTACCCAGGCTCCTGTGCTGAATATGAATAGACATGGGCCCTAGGTCAGATTGATGAGGTTTATAGTTAACACTATTATACTTTTCCTATGTTCAGGAGCTACTCTATGCCCTGATGCAACTTTCTAGTCCTATTCCTAACTCAGGCACCAGCTTCCCAGACAATTCTCTTAGCCTACCAGCATGTTAGCTGTAAAGCTCACGCAAAAATTAAGTCACGGGCCCCTTGGAATTAACCTAAAATAGACTTTCTAGCTTCTTTTAACATGAAGACTCCAAATATCTGCTAAATTCTTACCTTTAGGTTCCTGACAAATAATTTGTTCTGCCTTGTATCTTAATGCTTTTCAACCACCAAGTTGCAGGTGCTACATAACACCAACTTGATTTCCCTGGGCAGACGACCTCACCAATGTGTCCTGGAACCTCACCTTCCCAGAGTCCTACCCAACTAAGGAAAGATGGAAACAGGCTAGGGGTATGGATCGACCTGCCAAGGCCCATGTCCAGTGGAGAAGCAATTACAGAAGCCAAACCTCCCACTTCTGCACCCCATAAAGATATTTGGTCCATACTCCCAGCAGGATAAAGAACAGGGAACAGTGAATGAGTTGTGGAACTCTAGTGATGGGAATTGTATGGAATTGTAACCCTCTTATCCCACAATTGTGTCAATAATTATTAAATCACTAATAAAAAATTTTAAAATGTACCCTCCCAAAGGCCTTGTACCCTACATTCTGAGCTGAAACCACTACCAGTCCGTAGCTACAAATGGGCCTATCCCATTGAGCACACATTTATTAAGAAACATGTCAGACTCTATGTTAACTATTTGCTGTCTGTAGTGGAGGGGGGAGTCACCTATCAGTTGAAACTTTCTGAAAATGACTAGATCCCCAACCAGCTACATCAGAAACCTTGGCAAGCTTATCTATTCAACAGATCCATGAGTTCCACCTCACAGGTATTTAACCAGACTGGAACTTTTATGTTTCTAAATGCTTCCCAGCCATTTTCAAAAGATGGATGGATGGATGGATGGATGGATAGACAGACAGATGATAGATATATAGAGAGAATTCCACCATTTGTTGTGGTGCCAAAGATCAAACCTAGAACCTTACACATGCAAAGTATGTGTTCTTCTGCCGAGCCACTACCCCAGCACATCCCCTGTGATTCATGTGACTTACACGTGACCATCATTTCAGACCCATGACTCCTAAACCTGGCAGCAGTGAAACTGAATCACCTGATGAATTAAAAACTACCCAGTACCATAACAGATCAATCAAATCAAGGCTTTCGAATACATTTGTTTGGGGGAGGGCTTTCCTTTTTCTTTTTCCTTTTTAACTTTTTTTTAAGGCTCTCCTTTTTTTTAATTATCTTTATTTATTTATTGGATAGACACAGCCAGAAATCAAGAGAGAAGGGGATGATAGAGAAGGAGAGACAGAGAGATACCTGCAACACTGATTCACCACTCACAAAGCTTTCCCCCTGCAGGTGGGGACAGGGAGCTCGAACCTGGGTCCTTGTGCATTATAACATGTGCACTCAACCAGGTGCACCACCACCCGGACCCTTAACTTTTTTTTTTCTAACTAGCTCCCCCCAAGTGATTCTAATGTGCAATCAAAGTTGAGAAGCAGCCTAGACAGTAAATCACAGGAATTCTCAAGAGAGACCCCATCAGAAAATCAGCAGTTACCTTCAGTGTTTCTTTCTTTTTGTCCTCCTGTTTTGCAAAAGACATTATGTTCCTTTTGGAAATGTCTACTTATGAGTGTCTCATTGTTAGTAAACTGTTATTTATGCAACATGCACCCAAGGAATTGAGTATTTTTTTGTTTCTTTATTGGAGGATTAACGGTTTACAGTAAAATAGTTTATACATGTGTAACATTTCCACATAACAATACAAACCCCACTAGGTCCTCCTCTGCCATCATGTTCCAGGACATGAACCCTCCCCCCACCCAGTCCTTTACTTTGGTGCAGTACCCCAACTCCAGTTCAAGATCTGCTTAGTGGTTTCCCTTCTGATCTTGTTTTCCAACTTCTGCCTATGAGTGAGATCATCCCATACTCATACTTTTGTTTCTGACTTACCTCACTTAACATAATTTCTTCACGCTCCACCAAGATGGGGTAAAGCTGAATTTACTATTTTAATATCTGAGTAGGTATTCCATTGTGTATATAGACCACAACTTACTCAGCCACTCATCAAAACAGTATTTTTAAAGACATCACTTAATTTCATTTATCCTAAACTCACCCCCCCCCAATATAACTAGGAGAAAAAGTATTACTGTCCCCATTACAAACAAAGCCCATCAGTACTTTGCCTGAGATGACTTAGCAAGTCCCTTCTAGAAGCCTGATTCCAGGATCAGCAACGGAGCTCCCTGGATAGTGTGCCCTGCTTTGCCCTGCTTTGCCCTGCTTTGCCCTGCTCTTCTCTCAGGTGGTATCTCAGCCACCCACCCCAACTGAAGGAAGATTTAGTGCTGTGGTCTCTCTCAATCAATCTATCTCAATGTCTCTATCTTCTCCCCCTATCTTTCTTCTTTGTCTCTCTGTCTCTATCTTAAAAAGTCAGTCTAGAGCAGTGAAGCCGTAGAAGAAATAAACTTAAAAAAAAAACAAACCTGGGAGTCGGGCTGTAGCACAGCCGGCTAAGCGCAGGTGGCGCAAAGCACAAGGACCGGCATAAGGATCCCGGTTCAAACCCCCACTCCCCACCTGCAGGGGAGTCGCTTCACAGGCAGTGAAGCAGGTCCGCAGGTGTCTGTCTTTCTCTCCTCCTCTCTGTCTTCCCCTCCTCTCTCCATTTCTCTCTGTCCTATCCAACAACGACGACAACAACAATAATAACTACAACAATAAAACAACAAGGGCAACAAAAGGGAATAAATAAATAAAATAAAATAAAAACCTAACTCCACCACACTTGCCTCCCAAAAATAAGAACCAGAAAAGATTGTTGAAGCTGCTCTGATTGAAGTGTAACAGACCAATTCTAAAAGTTATTCAAACATATACTCATCAGACCACCCAAACACTAGACTAGACAGTCTCCTTTTGACTTCTCTTACTTTGGAATGCAAAGGATCAATATTCTTCCCTCTTCCTTTTCCTGTCTTCAAAAAGTCAGCCACACCGAATGCTTTCATAGACTTTTTTTAAAGATTTTATTTATTTATTTATGATAAAGATAGGAGGAGAGAGAAAGAACCAGACATCACTCTGGCACATGTGCTGCTGGGGATCAAACTCAGGACCTCATGCTTGAGAGTCCAAAGTCTGCACCACCTCCCAGACCACCTTCCATAGACTTTTTCAGTTGGGGCTTCTATCATCTGTCCACTTGGCCTAACATTTCTCTGGTTTTGTTACTGGAAGTTCCATCCTAGGACAGCTGATCATCTAATAGTGGTCTCACAGTGGTCCAGAAAGTGACACAGTGGGCTCAAGAAAGAGGTCTGAAGTTCGATCCCCAGCAACATATGTACCAGAGTGATGTCTGGTTCTCTTTCTCTCTCTCCTATCCCTCTCACTAATAAATAAATAAAATCTTTTAAAACATGGAGGCCAGAGTGGCACACCCAGTAGAGAGCAAATATTACAATGCTCAAGGACCCAGTTTCAAGCCACCGGTTCCATACTGCTATGGGCAGACGCTTCACAAATGGTGAAGTAGTGCTGCAGGGGTCTCTTCTTTTCCCTTCCTCTCTCAAATCTCCAACTTCCTTCTTCTCATTTTTTTTTCTCTGTGTCTATGCAAAATAAATAAATATTTTTTTCCTTGGGTATCGCTGGGGCTCGGTGCCTACATTAGGAATCCACTGCTCCTGGTGGCCATTTTTGTTTGTTTGTTTGTTCATTTTCCCCTATTTTGTTGTTGTTGGATAGGACAGAGAGAAATCAAGAGAGGAGAGGAAGACAGAGATGGAGAGAGAGACACCCGCAAACTTGCTTCACCGCTTGTGAAGCGGACTCCCTTGAAGGTGGGGAACCGGAGGCTCGAAAGAGGATCCTTACGCAGGTCCTTGCGCTCCGTGGCATGTGTGCTTAACCTACTGCGCTACTGCCTGGCCCCCTTAAGTAAATGCTTTAAAATAACTTTTAAAACATAAAAAAAGTTTTAAGATGTTTTAAATAAAAGTGACCTCACAAGACTGGAACTTGGAACCACCTGCACCTCCTGGAAAGATGACCACAGATGACAATGAAGCAGGAAGAGGACAAGCCCGTTGTAGAGACAGCTCAGAGCTAGGAAAGTCATTTCAGGCAGTTGCTTCAACAAAGAAGGGGGGGAGTCCTGGAGGGGGGGCAGGTAACGCATATAGAGAGAAGCACAGGGATCCACACACGAATCCTGGTTCAAGCCCCTGGCTCTCCACCTGCAAGGGAGTCACTTCACAAGTGGCGAAGCAGGTCTGCAGGTGTCTTATTTTTCTCTACCCCTCTCAGCAACAACAACAACGAAAAAAATAACTGCCAGAAACAGTGGATTCATTGCACAGGCATCCAGCCCTGGAGGCAAAAAAAAAAAAAAAAGTACTCAGGAAAGTAGTCAATAAATGCTGAAATGCATTTACTTTAAATGGTCTGAAAACACTGAATGACTCCACAGGGTCGCAGTTTTCATAAACTCAGCAGAGTGGAAAAGTTCAACCCAAACAGAGCAATCCAAACACCCCATACATAGAATTCACCCTCACTGTCTTTTGACAATATCACACACACTCAAGATCCCATTGGAAGTAGGGCCTTCAGGGGACCTAATATGTATGTGTATGCCGCATGGGTCCTGATATTGGGGCAGCTTGGACCGTTTCTACTTTTGGCCACAGAATGTGAGCTCAGATCTACAGGGATGCAGAGGTCACATAGGCTCCTAAGCTGAATATGGGCCCCAGGTCACATTAAGTCAATGGGGTTTACAGTCAACAATATTTATACACCTTTCCCATATTTAGGAGCTACTCTCTTCCCTAATCCAGCTTTCTGGGTCCTTTATGCAGCCATGACATCATCTCCCCAGACAGTAACTTGGACCCACCTGCATTTCAGATTTCAGGATCGGGGGAAAAAAAAAAAAAAAAACTAGTATAGCCACAGGGCCTTTGAAATATAACTAAAATATGCCTACTAGCTATCTACAAAATGGAGACACCCCCTCCCCAACTCTTCATCTGCACTATTCCAGCCTTTAGGTCCATGATTAGTCAACAATTTGTTTGGCTTTATATGTTAACTCTCTTTTCAGCCACCAGGTTCCAGATGCTAGCATGATGCCAACCAGACTTCCCTGGACAGACAACCCCAACAATGTGTCCTGGAGCCTTACTTCCCCAGAACTCCACCCCACTAGGGAAAGAGAGAGGCAGGCTGGGAGTATGGATCCACCTGTCAACACCCATGTTCAGTGGGGAAGCAATTACAGAAGCCAGACCTTCCACCTCCTGCAACCCACAATGACCTTGGGTCCATGCTCCCAGAGGGATAAAGAATAGGAAAGCTATCAGGGGAGGGGTTGGGATATGGGGTTCTAGTGGTGGGAATTGTGTGGAGTTATACCTCTCTTATCCTATGGTTTTGTCAGTGTTTGCTTTTTATAAATAAAATAAAATAAAGCACTTGTCAATACTAACAGAGCCTCCCATATTATTTTGATGCACCCTGTTTAAAAACAAATAAACTCAGCAGAATAAGCACAGTGTACAAGAGGATTGAAACACCAAAGAAAGGTAACTGAAGGGAAGAATTTCTCTAGTTGAAACAATAATTTCCCTTAGGGTCCTTTACACCATCAACAAAACTAAGTCATTTCAATTCTTCTCCATGACCAGATACTGAGTAGGACACATTTGGAGGGGAGAATGAAGCTTTGGTTTTTTTTTTTTTTCCATGTTGAGAAATTACTGCTGGGGGGGGGCTAGATGGTGGTGCACCTGGTTGAACGCACATGTTACAGTGCATAAGGACCCAGGTTCGACCCCCTGGGCCCCACCTGCAGGGGGAAAGCTTCACAAGTGGTGAAGCAGGGCTGCAGGTGTCTCTCTATCTCTCCCTCTCTATCACCCCCTTCCCTCTCAATTTCTACCTGTCTCTATCCAATAAATAAATAAAGATAATTAAAAAAATTTTTAAAACATTTAAAAAAATTAATTACTTCTCAGTAAGTATATAATAAAGACAGCAGACATTAAGCATCTGTGTTTAGACACAACTCCACAACTCAGGAGCTGTAAAGAAAAGCTCAACATAGACCACTGTCGGAATATCTTCCCTTTCCTTCCAAAACCACCAGCCCTGCTCAACTTGAAGAGCGTCCACTGGGTTCACTGACATTTCATCCAAGTACTGGACTAGCACCATGCAAATATCCATCTTGCTCTAGAGTTCCACTTAGCTGCAACAACCTGCTTAGATTTTTATAGCAATGTAATTTTCATTACACATGCACTAGTTAACAAAAACAAACATATTTAAATTGGCTGGGCATTGGCACATCTGATTAAGTACACATATCACCACGTACAGGGCCTGGGTTCAAGGCCCTGTTTCCCACTTGCAGGGGGAAGCTTCATGAGCAGTGAAGCAGGTCTGCAGGTGTCTCTCTCTGTCTCTTTCTCTCTCTCCTCTGTATCTTCCCTACCTTTTCCATTTCTCTCTGTTCTGTCAAATAAAATAGAAAAAATGAAAAGAAAAAAAAAAAGCTGTGGCTTCATAGTGTCAACACACCAGCATTAGCCCTGGTGGCAATAAAAATAAAAAATAAATAATGTTTGCACATATATATATATATATATATATATATATATATATACAGCAGAATTCAACTTTTTTTTATTGTATACAATGGAATTGCTGGCTTAATTTTTTTTTCAGAAGTAACCAGGCTTGATTTTTGGCTAAGAATTTACTCAATAAACTATTTCTTTTTTAAGAGGGTTTATGTAGTTAAGTAGTGCTTCCTGACTTTGAGAGCACAATTATTACACTTAAGGTTTTTTTACTTTTTAGTTTCTCAGCATAACCAGACACTGGGCATTTCTCCCTGGAGTCACTCTGCCTTATCATCAGAGCTAGATTTAAGTATCTTCCCTGAAAGGAGTACAAAATCTTATATTGTAGGACAAACATTCTTCAGCCAGAACAAAAAGGCACAGTTATGTTTCAGGATGTGGTTTCTGCCAAAGGTGATATAATCACAAGACCCGGCTGAGAGAGGAAGTGACAATCAGGAGTTCCCACTACCTGGAGACTTCCTGTTCTTTTCCCCTCCCTAATTCTCCAGGAGTCTCAGTTACCACTGATGTAAATAATTAGAAATAAGATCCGGAAGCAAAAGCACTGGGACACTTGAGATCTTTTGGGCACAAGTATAATAAAAGTAGTGAACCAGTAAATCAATCACTGAACTAGAAGCAGATTCCACTGCACCAAAGAACCCGTCCTATGATATTAGTTGAGAAGATTGGTCTGAACCACATACTGTATACTCAGAATTAAAATACAAAGGCTCTGCTTAAGAACCATTAACTCTCTCATGCTTTTCTTTTTTCCTATTTTCTTTTTTTATTCATTTTATTTATTTATTTTCCATCTTGTTGCCCTTGTTTTTATTGTTGTAGTTATTGTTGTTGTTGTTGCTGATTATGATGTCGTCGTTGTTAGATAGGACAGAGAGAAATGGAAAGAGGAGGGGAAGACGGAGAGGAGGAGAGAAAGATAGACACCTGCAGACCTGCTTCACGGCCTGAGAAGTGACACCCCCCCCCCAGGTGGGGAGCCGAGGGCTTGAACCGGGTTCCTTACGTCAGTCCCTGCGCTTTGCGCCACGTGCGCTTAACCAGCTGTGCTGCCGCCTGACTCCCTTTTTCCTATTTTCCTAAGAGAAAAGGAAAGGCGAGGAAGAGAGTGAGAGAGATGGAAAAACAGTGCATCAGGGGCTGGGCGGTAGTGCAGCGGGTTAAGCGCACATGGTGCAAAGCACAAGGACCAGCGTAAGGAAAAACAGTAAGGCATCACTCCATCATTCATAGAATTCAGAGAGCTTCCCCAGTGCCAGGATTCTCCCATATGGTGCCAGTGTTCTAACTTGAGACCTTGAGTATTACAAAGCACAGTCTACTGGGTACTCACTCTCTCCTAGCCTCAAATCTCTCATTCTCACACCTGGGTGACATATATTCACAATCTGGTCTTTGGCCTGGCTCATTCATCCATCATTAGAATAAGTAACATATAAGATGTTAACTAGACACAGATGACAAAAATAAATTGTTCAATTATTGATTCATACATTCAAGCAACTACGAATTGAATACCTTTTCAAAAGGCACTCAAATTCACATTCTGCTGGTTACACTTCAAGTCACAACCAAGCATTTAACACTGAGCTAGTTACCTTAACATGTTATTTGATTTAATCTTCTTGATAAACCTCTGTGGTGGGCATTTGCATTTTTCTTTCAAGACGGGAAACTGAAAATGAGAAAAGTTAGTTGGCTTATCCAAAGAACACAACCACCAAGATTTAAAAATTGTTCTTTTAAATTATGAATAACACATTTCTATTCCACAGCTTTTAAAAGAGATTGTTGAATCCACATACTAATATTCACAAACATTCCATGAAATAGAAATAGTCCTTTCTGCATTTAATATTTGTAGCCTACAATCACATGATTGGCTCTATTGCTATTAGTCTATCAACATCACTACTGTTTTTTTCAATATTTATTTCCTTTGTGTTGCCCTTGTTGTTTTTATTGTTGTTGTAGTTATTGATGTCGTCGTTGTTGGATAGGACAGAGAGAAATGGAGAGAGAAGGGGAAGACAGAGAGGGGGAGGGAAAGATAAGACACCTGCAGACCTGCTTCACTGCTTGTGAAGTGACCCCCTGCAGGTGAGGAACCAGGGGCTCAATCTGGGAACCTTACGCCAGTTCTTGTGATTTGCACCACCTGCGCTTAGCCCACTGAGCTACCATCCAACTCCCCAAGCACTACTGTTTTCATTTATATTTATTGTCAAGTTATTGGTGGCTCTGTTTTTTTTTATTTTTTTAAATTTATTTCTTTATTGGGGAATTAATGTTTTACATTCAACAGTAAATACAACAGTTGGTGGCTCTGTTTTTTTACATAACTTTAAACTTTTCCTTTGGGTTGATTTGGAATGTAGAAAGATAAGTAAGGCTAGGGAGATAGTATAATGATTATGCAAAAAGACTCTCATGCCTGAGGCAGCAAAGGTCCCAAATTCAATCACCAGCACCTCATTCTTAACCTGGGTCCCGTGGCAAAGAAGTGGTTCGCTTCATTCCTGTCCCACATCTTGGAATCTGAGTCTATGCCCAAAGTTTGGCGTCGCGCGAAGATTATAGCGGTTTTGAAACCAAAGAAAGACCCAACACTGGCCGCCAGCTATAGACCAATTCCTCTCCTCTCCGTGTGTTACAAACTCCTCGAGAGGCTGCTTCTGTCACGTATTTCTCATCTTACAGAGAAATTCCTATCACCCGCCCAACCTGGTTTCCGCCCAGGAAGATCTACCTGCGAACAAGCCCTGGCCCTCTCAACTTACATTGAGAATGGATTCCAGAAGAATTTAAAGACGGGTGCTGTCTTTGTTGATCTCATAGCAGCCTATGACACGATTTGGCACCTTGGTCTCCTAGTCACGTGGTCTCCTAGTCAAGATCTCAAGATGCCTGCCTCCATGGGTGGCCAACACTATATCGTTTCTTCTCCAAAACAGAAGATTCCGGGTGCATCTGGGTGACAAGTCTAGCAGATGGAGACTTGTCTCAAGTGGCCTCCCCCAGGGCTCTGTTCTGGCTCCTACGCTATTCAATATTTACATCAATGACCTCCCAGAAACTTCTTCAAGGAAGTTCATCTACGCTGATGACATCTGCTGTGCAACTCAGGCATCCAAGTTCGAACATCCTCGAGAAAACACTCACGAAAGACATGTCTCTGATATCTGATTACTGTAAAAAATGGCGACTAATCCCTAGCACTGCAAAAACGGTATCATCTGTTTTCCATCTACACCATGCCTCGGCCTCACGTGAGCTTAATGTGCAGCTTGGCGATACAAGAATCCAGCATGAAGCCCAGCCAGTCTATCTTGGCATTACTCTCGATTGCACTCTGTCATTTCACGAACATCTCATAAAAACTGCAGCAAAGGTGGGCTCGAGGAATAACATCATTGCAAGTCTGGCCAGCTCCTCATGGGGCGCGAGCGCTTCCACACTATGATCATCATCTCTGGCATTATGCTATTCCACTGCAGAATACTGTGCCCCAGGATGGTTCTGTAGCTCCCATGTCCACTTGGTCGATTCCAAATTATATTCCTCCATGAGGATAATTTCTGGAACCATCCGTTCCACCCCGGTTCCATGGCTGCCAGTTCTTAGCAACATCGCCCCGCCAGATATTCGTCAGGATGCGGCATCATCTAAGTTCATTTCCCACGTCTACGCTCGACCGGACCTGCCAATATACGCGGATATCTTCGTCCACCCTGTCCAACGCTTGACGTCTCGTCACCCAATCTGGTCCCCTACGCCTACACTGAACTTCTCTGTTCCAGAGTCTCGGAAACAGAGTTGGCAGTCAGCTGAGGTAAAGAACAAACACCTCATCACAGACCCCTGCAAGCGTCAACCCGGCTTTGACCTAGCACGTTATGATTGGGCCCTCCTCAATCGCTATCGAACAGGCCATGGCCATGGCCGGTGCGCCGCTATGTTCCATCGCTGGGGAGCCAGAGACGTCCCAAACTGCCCCTGCGGCTCCAGACAGACTATGACCCACATAGTCAACGACTGCCACCTCTCCAGATTCAAAGGAGGTCTCGAAACTTTACATCAGGCTCAACCTGACGCTGTTGACTGGCTACGGAAGAAGGGCAAACGCTAGAAGAAGAACCAGCACCACCATAAGCCAAAAATGAGCAGTGCTCTGGTAAAAATAATAACAGTAGTTAAATTAAATTTATCTGTAAAAATAAAGAAGGAGTGATGGAAGAAAGAAAGAAAAATGGATGGCTGAAAGAAGAAGGGAAGGAAGGAAAGAGATCCTAATTTTAGATCCTAATTCCTGATTCTTCCAGGTTGATATTTTCTGTCCTACGTTTGCAATTTAACTTCCCTATATATGCTAAATTGAGTTTGATTAGGAAGTATCGTAATCATTTATAGTCTGACCAGGAAAAAATGAAACTGGGAGCAGTTTCAGTCAGTTTTGTCTGTAAATTGGTAGATTCAGTCACACCAGGTCAAGCAAACACAAGCCCCAGAAGTGGAGCACACATACACTGCAGCAATTTCACAGGTTCTGGGCATAGTGGACCCAAAGCTACTGCTTGCAACAACAGAGATACATAAACAGATAGATGACCAGAGCACAGTCTAATAATAGTCAAAAGGGATTTCTATATGACTCTTAGAACGCATGCCAGGCAGACTGTACCCCAGCACTCTAACCAAAAGAAACTAAGCAAGCATTTCCCAACTAAGCAAGTATGGATTAAAGTATGCCTCTGTTATGCCACTACTTTTTCTTAAGTTCTAACTTGATGAGGTTGGTTTTCTAATATTTTTTTATTTACCATTTTGTGTGTTTTGTTTTGTTTGTTTTACCAGAGCATTTTACCTGCAGCAAAGGTGGGCGCAAGGAATAACATCATTGCAAGACTGGCCAGCTCCTCATGGGGCGCGAGCGCTTCCACACTACGATCATCATCTCTGGCATTATGCTATTCCACTGCAGAATACTGTGCCCCAGTTTCTTCTTCTTCTAGCGTTTGCCCTTCTTCTGTAGCCAGTCAGCAGCATCAGGTTGAGCCTGATGTAAAGTTTCGAGACCTCCTTTGAATCTGGAGAGGTGGCAGTCGTTGACTATGTGGGTCATAGTCTGTCTGGAGCCGCAGGGGCAGTTCGGGTCGTCTCTGGCTCCCCAGCGATGGAACATAGCGGCGCACCGGCCATGGCCATGGCCTGTTCGATAGCGATTGAGGAGGGCCCAATCATAACGTGCTAGGTCAAAGCCGGGTTGACGCTTGCAGGGGTCTGTGATGAGGTGTTTGTTCTTTACCTCAGCTGACTGCCAACTCTGTTTCCAAGAGACTGGAACAGAGAAGTTCAGTGTAGGCGTAGGGGACCAGATTGGGTGACAAGACGTCAAGCGTTGGACAGGGTGGGCGAAGATATCCGCGTATATTGGCAGGTCCGGTCGAGCGTAGACGTGGGAAATGAACTTAGATGATGCTGCATCCTGACGAATATCTGGTGGGGCGATGTTGCTAAGAACTGGCAGCCATGGAACCGGGGTGGAACGGATGGTTCCAGAAATGATCCTCATGGAGGAATATAATTTGGAATCGACCAAGTGGACATGGGAGCTACGGAACCATCCTGGGGCACAGTATTCTGCAGTGGAATAGCATAATGCCAGAGATGATGATCATAGTGTGGAAGCGCTCGCGCCCCATGAGGAGCTGGCCAGACTTGCAATGATGTTATTCCTCGCGCCCACCTTTGCTGCAGTTTTTATGAGATGTTCGTGAAATGACAGAGTGCGATCGAGAGTAATGCCAAGATAGACTGGCTGGGCTTCATGCTGGATTCTTGTATCACCAAGCTGCACATTAAGCTCACGTGAGGCCGAGGCATGGTGTAGATGGAAAACAGATGATACCGTTTTTGCAGTGCTAGGGATTAGTCGCCATTTTTTACAGTAATCAGATATCAGAGACATGTCTTTCGTGAGTGTTTCCTCGAGGATGTCAAACTTTGATGCCTGAGTTGCACAGCAGATGTCATCAGCGTAGATGAACTTCCTTGAAGAAGTTTCTGGGAGGTCATTGATGTAAATATTGAATAGCGTAGGAGCCAGAACAGAGCCCTGGGGGAGGCCACTTGAGACAAGTCTCCATCTGCTAGACTTGTCACCCAGATGTACCCGGAATCTTCTGTTTTGGAGAAATCTTCTGTTTTGTGCCCCAGTATGGTTCCGTAGCCCCCATGTCCACTTGGTCGAATCCAAATTATATTCCTCCATGAGGATAATTTCTGGAACCATCCGTTCCACCCCGGTTCCATGGCTGCCAGTTCTTAGCAACATCGCCCCGCCAGATATTCGTCAGGATGCGGCATCATCTAAGTTCATTTCCCACGTCTACGCTCGACCGGACCTGCCAATATACGCGGATATCTTTGCCCAACCTGTCCAACGCTTGACGTCTCGTCACCCAATCTGGTCCCCTACGCCTACACTGAACTTCTCTGTTCCAGACTCTTGGGCAGTCAGCTGAGGTAAAGAACAAACACCTCATCACAGACCCCTGCAAGCGTCAACCCGGCTTTGACCTAGCACGTTATGATTGGGCCCTCCTCGATCGCTATCGAACAGGCCATGGCCGGTGCGCCGCTATGTTCCATCGCTGGGGAGCCAGAGACAACCCGAACTGCCCCTGCGGCTCCAGACAGACTATGACCCACATAGTCAACGACTGCCACCTCTCCAGATTCAAAGGAGGTCTCGAAACTTTACATCAGGCTCAACCTGACGCTGTTGACTGGCTGCGGAAGAAGGGCAAACGCTAGAAGAAGAAAAAACAGAGCATTGCTTAGTTCTGGTTTATGCTAGTGCTGAAGATTTAATCTAGACTTCTGCTGCCTCAGGCATGAAAGGCTCTTTACATAATCATTGGGCTGTCTCCCTAGCCTTCTATTTTATTTGATAGGACAGAAAGAAGTTGAGAAGGGAAAGGGAGACAGAGGAGAGAAACAAAGAGACACTTGCAGCACTGTTTCACTGCTCGTGAAGCTTCCTCCTGCAAGTGGGGAACAGAAGGTTGAACTCAGATTCTTGGGCACTGTAATATGGATGCTATATCGGGTACAATACCACATGACCTGTATGAGATTAATTTTAAAGCTAATATTTTTTCCTTTTTTAAAAAATTTTTATTTATAAAAAGGAAACACTGACAAAAACCGTAGGATAAGAGGGGTACAGCTCCACACAATTCCCAGCACCAGAACTCCATATCCCATCCCCTCCCCTGATAGGTTCCCTATTCTTTATCCCTCTAGTAGTATGGACCCAGGTTCATTATGGGGTGCAGAAGGTGGAAGGTCTGACTTCTATAATTGCTTCCCCGCTGAAGTTAATATTTTTAACTTGTAGAAAGAGTTAAATGCTTAGGTTGGCTGATAAAGACACTAGCCTTCTTAATTACTATTTATAGAAAACAACTTGTTTCACTGGGCTTCAATTTCCTCATCTATACAATGGGCCTAGTGCCTAAAACAAAACCTGGAGTATGCTAAGTACTAAGTAAATACTTGTCTTAAAAATAATTCTAGCTGTAGCACAGCGGGTTAAGCGCACATGAAGTAAAGCGCAAGGAGCCGGGTAAGGATCCAGGTTCCAGCCACCGGCTCCCCACCTGTAGGGGAGTCACTTCATAAGCGGTGAAGCAGGTTTGCAGGTGTCTATCTTTCTCTCCCCCTCTCTGTCTTCCCCTCCTCCCTCCATTTCTCTCTGTCCTATCCAACGACGACATCAATTACAACAATAATAACTACAACAATGATTAAAAAAAAAACAATGACAACAAAAGGGAAAATAAATCAATAAAATTTTAAAATTTAAGAAGTCATGAGATAGATATCCAGTGGAACCACTACTGCAGCAATCAAAAAAAGATTAAGATTGTATCATTTGTAACAAAATATTTGGAACTGGAGGTGATTATGCTAAGTAAAATAAGTAGAAAGGGTGGAGGACAACTACTGAATGTGGAATATAGATGACTGAAACCAAACCAGCTTTCAAAAGCAGTGGTAACCACAGTGTATCTTGATTATTATTTTTTTTTTTTTTACCAGAGCACTACTCAGCTCTGGTTTATGGTGGTGCAGGGGACTGAACCTGGGACTTTAGAGCCTCAGGCATGAGAATCTCTTTGCATAACCATTATACTATCTACCCCTACCCTACCTTGGTCTTTATAGAAACTATGGTGGTTGGGGGGTGGGGGTGGAGGGAGAAGGCGCAGAACTTTGTTGGAAAATATAGTGACTTACACATACCATGTGTGAGTGTGAAATTATCCCCCTGTGATGATTTGTATAAAGCACTATTAAATAACTAATGAAATGGGGGAAAATTGCAATATGTGCCTGTATGTCTATGAGAAAGTTTATCTCTAGAAAGATCCCAGGGGAGTGAAGTTAGGAGTGGTTAAAATTGCTATATTTGTTTACATTATTATGGATATTGCCAACTGTTTCAAAAAACCCTGAATGTTTATATCCCCATTAGCAAAGCACAAGTTGTTCTTTTTCTTTGTCAAGGTGCATTCTGATTTTCACCAAAATATTTGGACAATATTGACCTCACTGTAATTTGAATTTGCATTTATCCTAGGAGTGAATTGGATAGAATTCCATTGTATGGGAGTCGGGCGGTAGCGCAGCAGGTTAAGCACAGGTGACGCCAAGCGCAAGGACTGGAGTAAGGATCCCGGTTTGAGCCCCAGGCTCCCCACCCGCAGGAGAGTCGCTTCACAGGTGGTGAATCAGGTCTGCAGGTGTCTGTCTTTCTCTCCTCCTCTCTGTCTTCCCCTACTCTCTCCATTTCTCTCTGTTCTATCCAACAACAATGACATCAATAACAACTATAATAATAACTAAAACAACAATAAAAAAGCAAGGGCAACAAAAGGGAAAATAAATTTAAAAATATAAATAAATAAATTCCATTGTATATATATTTTAATTTCCTTCTCAAAACTCGTTTTAGTCAGGGCTGGCTGGTGGCACATCTAGTTAAACACACATGTTACAGTGCACAAGGACCCAGGTTCAAGCCCCTAGTTCCCACCTGCAGGGGGAAGACTTCATGAGCAGTAAAGCAGTGCTACAGGGTGTCTCTTTCTCTTCCCATCTCTCTCTCTCCCTTCCTTCTCAATTTCTCTCTGTCTCTATCAAAGAAAGAAAGAAAGAAAGAAAGGAAGGAAGAAAGAAAGAAAGAAAGAAAGAAAGGACTTTTAAGAGAGAAATAAGATATACTGATGAAGCATGAGGATGTCACAGGAAGAAATGTCTATAAATTTGTATGCATTATCTTTAAAAAAAAACTTTTAAAAATGGGTTTTAGTCATCTGCTCCAAAGATAGCTGTTGATATTCGAATTTCTATCATTGACAATATAAGCTAGTTTTCCTATGGATTATCCTGTAGAAGCTGAAATTGGAAACATATGTTTCCTTGAGACTCAATAGGCATAAAAAAAAAAAAGGTGTGATATTTATTGAGAAAAATCTGTGTCCACGATTATGGTGAAGGGGTGGAGGTGGGAAGGAAAAAAAAAAAAAGTCCACACTTCTGTCTCATAACCTCAAATTCAGCCCAACAAGATTTTGACTTGATACAATATGACCACAGAGAGAAATTCTGCATGCACACTTTGGCCCAAAACTTGAACCAAAAATACTCGTGAAATTGGAATATGAATTTAAGAACTGCCAGATCTAAATGTCGAAATCTCTGTGAACAACACTGAGCCCTCAAATTCCTTCGCTAATTAGTGGGAGCAAAAGAACATCCCTAAGTTTTCTTCCGTAGAAACTCTTCTGAGGTCAAGACTGGCAGGACACTTGTGCCTTAGGAAATACCTGACTTTCATTTTCCATACTCCTTAAAAAACATTCCGCAGCCCGATTAAATTTTCAATAGAGTATGTCCCAAGCATAGGAAAATAAGAGAACAGAAAGCAAACAATCACAAGATGTAAGAAGAAAAAGTGGATTTCATTGGTTTGAAACAACCTCTCCTAATATCAAAAGCAGTTTTGTAGTTTCTCCATCAACTCTAAAAATAAGATACAAAATATAGACTCATTTTCTCTATTTAAGGTATTAGATGTATGACTACTTTTTTTTTGAGGGGGAAGGTTTCTTAAATAACTTATTGCTTATTTCAGCGGTTATATAACAACTACTTCCAAAAAATGTGAGATGGTAAACATGTCCCAAAAAATCATAGACATATGTACAGACACATTATGTTGTATTACAGTTTGATATATATTTTTTTATCTTTTTACAAATTAAAATTTGTGGAAATCCTGCAGTTTCCAATGGAGGGGATGGGGACACAGAACTCTAGTGGCCAGGAAAGGTGTGGAATTATACCCCTATTATCTCATAATTGTGTAAATCAATATTAAATCAATAATAATTTTAAAAGGATTTCATTATTAGATGCTTCAGTGATATTTTATGTGGTTGACTCCTGCTTAGAATCTTTCTTTTTAATTTTTGTTAGTGATTTAAATAATGCTAATATTGAAGGAATCGTGTTAAGTGAGATCAGCTAGAAAAAGAAGGATGAATATGAGATGATCTCACTCACGGACAGAAGTTGAGAAATAAAGACACAGAGGGGAAACACAAAGGAGAACGTGGGTGGGGTTTGGTGTATTGTACCAAAGTAAAGGAACTCTGAGGGGTGTGGGAGGGGCTGGTTTTCAGTTCCTGGTACATAAAAATGGAGGACCTAGGCTGGGGGTGAGAGTGTTTTATAGAAAATTGAGAAAATTTACACAAATAACAACTTTATTGTATTTATTGTAAACCATTAATCCCCCAACTTAAAAAAAAAAAGACTTGGCCCAGGGAAATATCTGGGGGATAATAACCAATTATATGAAGAACTGCTGGATTCCGGTTCGAGCCCCTGGCTCCCCACCTGCAGGGGGTTTACTTCACAAGCAGTGAAGCAGGTCTGTGGGTGTCTATCTTTCTCTCCCCTCTCTGTCTTTCCATCTTCTCTTGATTTCTCTCTGTCCTAATGCAACTACTATGAAAAAAGATGACCGCTGTGCATTCTTAGTGCAGACACAGAGCCCCAGAAGCAAAACAAACAAACCAAAAACAAACAAACAAACAAACTGGTGGCTCCAAATAAGTTGGCTTTTAATTTTACTGAAATGCCAAGCTCATATCTGAAAATGGTGGGCAAAATAAGCAGATAGGTAACTTTTTTAACAGTCAACACATTTTTATTCCTGTTCACATAAAAGAAACCTTAATGAATTTTCATGATTCAATAAAAATAACATCTTAGTACTACATCCAATAGGGCACATAATAAGTTTCTGAACAGCTCTCACATCCAGAGAATCTTTAATGGATTTACATCTGATTTAGAAATTATTAGGATTGTTGCTGTTGCATTAACATTTCGATTTTGCACAGCAAAGTGATAGACTGGAAAAAGAATTTATAATAGATGAGTCAAACTATGATCTTGATCACACCAGGAAAAAGCTTCTTGGTTTTAATAAAACCACTGATGTTCTTGTACTCTTTGAAAGAAATGTAGGAATAATGACTTCTCCTTCCATATATTTATGAGATATAGACTTAGAAACAGAAAGACAGAAATAGACCAGAGTACTGTTCAGCTTTGGTTTATGGTGGTGATACAGACTGAACCTGGGTGGGTGGTCCGGGAAGTGGTGCGCTGGATAAAGCACTGGGATCTCAAGCATGAGGTACTGAGTTTGATCCCAGCAGCACATCTACCAGAAAGATATCTGCTTCTTTCTATCTCCTCCTATCTTCTTTTGTTGATAAATAAAATCTTTAGGGGCTGGGCAGTAGCGCAGCGGGTTAAGCGCACATGTGCAAGGACCAGCGTAAGGATCCCGGTTCGAGCCCCCAGCTCCCCACCTGCAGGGGGGTGTTGCTTCACAAACGGTGAAGCAGGTTTCTCTCCCCCTTTTTGTCTTCCCCTCCTCTCTCGATTTCTCTCTGTCTTAACCAACAGCAACAATGGCTATAACAACAATAATAATAGCAACTACAACAAGGGTAACAAAACGGGAAAAATAGCCTCCAGGAGCAGTGGATTCATAGTGCTGGCACTGAACCCCAGTGCTAACCCTGGAGGCAAAATAAATAAATAAATAAAATCTTTTTTTTTATTTCTTCATTGGGGAATTAATGTTTTACATTCAACAGTAAATACAATAGTTTCTACATGCATAACATTTGCCAGTTTTCCATATAACAATACAACCCCCACTAGGTCCTTTATCATCCTATTCTCCCCCCTCCCAAATAAATAAAATCTTCACAAAAATAAAATAAAATGTTTTTTAAAATCCCCCGTTCCCACCTGAAGGGAAGGTTGCTTCACAAGCAGTAAAGCAGGTCTACAGGTGTCTATCTCTCCCCTTCTCTGTCTTCCCCACCTCTCTCCATTTCTCTCTGTCCTATCCAACAACAACAAAGACAACAGAAAATAGGAGAAGTGACCTCCAGGAGCGATGGATTCATAATGCAGGCACTGAACCCAAGCCATAACCTTGGAGGCAAAAAAAAAAAAAAAAGAAAAAAAGGAAATTCTGTTAAGTCTTATCAGGAAATAAGGAACAAGTTATCAGAAACTAGAGGCAAGATAACCTTTCTTATAAATTGGCAAACTGGGGTCGAGAGGTGGCACACCTGGTTAAGTGCACAAATTATAGTACTCAAAGACTTAAGTTCAAGCTTCCAGTCCCTACCTATAGGAGGGAAAGCTTTACAACCAGTGAAACAGTACTGCAGGTGTCTCTCCCCCTATGTTTCCCCTTCCTTCTCAATTGTTCTCTCTATCTCTATTCAGAATAAATTAGTAAATAAAATATTAATGAACTGACAAAATGATTGAAATATACAACTATTTGTTGTGATGGTACAGGAAATTTGGTAGTGGGTGGAATAAACTGTACATACACACATCTGTGTATGAAATTGTACTGCTAAAATCTTAAAATACTGTAGCCAGTGTTAAATCAATAAAAATAAAGCAAATAATGTGATGTAAGTAGACATGGAAGAAAATTAAAAGGCCAGAACCAAACTGAAAGAAAACATCAACTATGCCCTTGGTGACATACAATTGCTGTAGAAGTATTCAGCATAAGCTGTGGGGCAGAGAGGCCAGCTGTGGGCACACTTCGTACAGCAGACATGTTGCAATGTACGAGGACCCAGGTTCAAAGCTCTGGTCCCCAACTGCAGACAGAAGCTTCCTAAATGGTGAAGTGCTGAGTGTCTCAGGTGTCTCTCCGTCATTCTCCATTTTTATCTCCTCTTCTCCTCTCGATATTCTCTGTCTGTATATAATCAATACAAAAGAATATTTTTTTTAAAGACGTGAGGTGAGGCAGTGGTAAGAGAAGTGAACAAAGTACTAAAACAGGACACGAAATCAGCTGGGTCAGGGGTCATACAAACAACAACAAAAAAGTTTCGTGACTCAACAGAAGAAAGATGACAATGAACCAAGGTGATAAGTAACCACCATACGAATAAATCAGGATATACGAAAACTCAGAGCAGAAAACTCAACCTGTGCAATAAGATTGAAACGATAATCAGAAACTTCCCCTCTTAAAAAACAAACAAAACAAAACTGCCTGGTGTGAGTGTGTGTGTGTGTGTGTGTGTGTGTGGTGTGAGTGTGTGTGTGTGAGTGTGTGAGTGTGTGTGTGTGTGTGAGTGTGTGTGTGTGTGTGTGAGTGTGTGAGTGTGTGTGTGTGTGTGAGTGTGTGTGTGTGTGTGAGTGTGTGAGTGTGTGTGTGTGTGTGTGTGTGTGTGAGTGTGTGAGTGTGTGTGTGTGTGTGTGAGTGTGTGTGTGTGTGTGTGTGTGTGTGTGTGTGTGTGTGGTTTTAGAAAACACACCAGAAAAAAAAATACAAAAGAAATAGAAAGTACACCAGATGGAGCTGCTAAAATTTAAATGAAAAACATTCTTGCACAGATCCACACCACGCTACTGTGTGAGGTTTAGGACAGGTTCTCTCGCCTCTCTGGGCCTGAGTAGAAGGCATTCAGTAAAAGCAGGCTTTTAACACTGCAACTACTTTTCTTTTCCTTTTTCTTTTTTTTTATTATTGCTTTTAATTTCTTTATTGGGGGATTAATGTTTTACAGTCAACAGCAAATACAATAGTTTGTACGTGCAGAACATTTCTCAGTTTTCCACATAACAATACAACCCCCACTAGGTCCTCTGGCATCCTTTACCAGGACCTGTACTCTCCCCCACCCACCCACCCCAGAGTCGTTTACTTTGGTGCAATACACCACTTTTAGTTTCTTTTTTCCCCCCTTTGGTTGCCCTTTTTTTTTTTTTAATTGTTGTTGTGATTGATGTCATCGCTGTTAGATAGGACAGAGAGAAATGCAAAGAGGAGGGGAAGACAGAGAGGGGGTGAGAAAGAGAGGCATCTGCACACCTGCTTCATCTCTTGTGAAGCGACACCCCTGCAGGTGGGGAGCCAGGGGCTCAAACTGGGATCCTTACGCAGGTCCTTGCACTTAGCTTCACATGCGCTTAACCCGCTGTGCTACCGCCTAACTCCCTACTTTTATTTTCTAACATATATATTATTTAATATAAGACAGAGAGAAGGGGGCCGGTCGGTAGCGCAGCAGGTTAAGCACACATACCCAAAGCGCAAGGACCGGTGTAAGGATCCAGGTTCGAGACCCCAGCTCCCCACCTGCAGGAGGATCGCTTCACAAGTAGTGAGGCAGGTCTGTAGGTGTCTTTCTCTCCCCCTCTGTCTTTCCCTCCTCTCTCAAGTTCTCTCTGTCCAATCTAACAATGACAGCAATAAGAACAATAATAACAATAACTAATAAATTAAAAAACAAGGGCAACAAATGGGGAAAAAATGGCCTCTAGAACCAATGGATTTGTAGTGCAGGCACCGAGCCACAGCAATAACCCTGGAGGCAATAATAATAATAATAATTTTTTTTAAAAAGAGTCAAAGAAAAAAGCCAGAGCACCACTCTGGTACCAGTGAAGCTGAGGTTCAAAGCAGGAACCTCAGGTATGCAAGTCTTACACTCTACCAGCTGAGCTATTTCCCTAACTGCCTATTACTGCCATTATTATTCTCCCTGTTGTTTCTAGTTTTACAGTCTTTCTTCTCCTTCTTCTTCTTCTCTCTCTCTTTTATTTTACTAGAGCACTGCTCAATTCTGGCCTATGGTGGTGGAGGGGATTGAATCTGAAATTTTGGAGCCTCAGGCATGAAAGCCTCTGCAGAACCATCAGGCTATGTATCCCTGCCTACAGTGTTTCTTTGTAGATTTCTGGATTCCCATTGCACATGGATTCACAATAAGCCTATCGCCAGCTTGAGCATGAACAATGAAACTGATATGATTAGGTCTTGCAGGTATCAAGAGGACTTCTTAGCAAGATGTAAACTGGAAAGAGGGAGTGGGCAGTAGCACAGAGGGTTAAGCGCATGTGGCACAAAGCCCAAGGACCTGTGTAAGGATCCCAGTTCAAGCCCCCTGGCTCCCCACCTGCACTAGAGTCACTTCACAAGCGGTAAAGCAGGTCTGCAGGTGTCTTATCTTTCTTTCCCTCTCTCTGTCTTCCCCTCCTCTCTCCATTTCTCTCTGTCCTATCCAACAATGATGACATCAATAACAACAACAAGGGCAACTAAAGGGAATAAATAAAAAAATAAAAATAAATTTAAAACCTATCTGGATAGTGTACCTGATTTGTCATGTACATGACCTAGGTTCAAGTCCAGCAAGCTTTGGAGGAAGTTTTGGTATTGTAGTGTTTCTCTGTGTGTGTGTGTGTGTGTGTGTGTGTGTGTGTGTGTGTGTGTGTGTGAAAGTTGTCCCAGAGCAGTGAAGCCCAGTGACAACAGCAAATATATATATATATATATATATATATATATATATAGAGAGAGAGAGAGAGAGAGAGAGAGAGAAAAGAAAGAAAAGAAGAGGAAAGAAAAAATGTTTATAAACTCTGGTCACTGACAATTTAACAATATAGCTGTTTCAACCATTTTAACACCTGACCAGTTAGGTCCAACATAGTCCAGCACACTTCTCCAAATTCCATGTAATTCCAAAATTAACTTATTTGCCAAAAAACAGATCCCCAGACTCTGACATCCTAATTAATGGAGTGAAATTCAAGCCAAGATTTTGTATTATTTATTAGCGTACAAATTAAAGCACAATTTACTTTATCATCAGTCCTTCAAAGACAGGGTGACCTTCTTTCTTTCAAAATGCCTGATTTCAGGCACCATGAAGTTGTGTACCAGGTTGAGCACAAAGATCTGGGTTCAAGTCCCTGGTCCCCACCTATAGGGGGGAAGCTTCGAGAGTGGCGAAGCAGGTCTGTGTTCTCTCTTCTCTCTTTCCCTCTCTACCTCTCCCTCTCCTCTCAAATATTGTTTGAAAACAGAGATGGACCCCTGGACAAGCTAGAAAATGTATCAAGGGTAAATGTCTACATTCATAGCAAAATATTTGGAAAGAAAAAGAATGTCACTGTTAGTGTGAAATACAGCATTAATTTTCCCATCAAAGTTACACTTCAAAATGCCAAATAGTGCAGTATCTCATAATGGAAAAAAAAAAAGAACATACTTAAGGAGCTAGTTCAGGCAGATATTTTAGTTCCCTTGCTTTGTTTTCAGCTAATCATCTGACTATTTTCTGCACTTCCTTTCCTTGGAGAACTATTCTGAACCTGATTCAGTTGTTTTTTTTTTTTAAACTTGTTTCGTTATGTGCAAAATACTTTTGCTATTTTCTGATTTACAAAATGTTCTTAACCTTAGTAGAAAATAAATAAGTGAGAGAAAATTAAAGCAGGTCCAAATTATTCAGTACATTTTTTGAAATCCCTCAAGTGAAGGAAGAACGTAGGTAGAAGACAGCAACAGGCAGGCTTGGGCCAGAACCTAGAGAAATCTCTGGAAACGTCAAAAGTAATTTCCTAGGGATTGTGTCTGTGGCGTTCTGTTTCATTAAGCCTACTTTTTTTTTTTTTTTTACCAGAGCACTATTCAGCTCTGGCTTATAGTGGTGCAGGGGATTGAACCTGGAACTTTGGAGCCTTGGGCATGAGAGTCTCTTTGCATAACCATTATGCTATCGACCCCCACCCTCATTAAAGCTTCTTAAAAAGAAAGAGTTGGAGAAAAGCATGAAAGAGACAAGCTTATCAGAATTTAGTTAGCATTCCCTGGCTCATCAAATTTTCTTTCTTAGCAATAATTTGATTCCTTTCAAATCAAAGGGAAGGGAAGGTGTAGTGTTGAAGGTGTAGAGAAACTCAAAGAAGACTGAATTCTTGCCCATAAGAACTTCTCAAGATGATGAAATTCCTTAGATAAGAAATCATATTATAGGGGGCCGGGTGGTGGCGCACCTGGTTGAGAGCCTATGTTACAATGCTCAAGGACCCAGGTTGGAGCCGCCAGTCCCCACCTGCAAGGGGAAAGCTTTGTTAGTGGTGAAGCAGGGCTGCAGGTGTCTCTCTCCCTCTCTATCTCCCCCTTCCCTCAGGACTTCTGTCTGTCTCTATCAAATAGACAAATAAATAAATAAAGATAATACAAGTTTTTTTAATATTTATTTATTCCCTTTTGTTGCTGATGTCGTCATTGTTGGACAGGACAGAAAGAAATGGAGAAAGGAGGGGAAGACAGAGAGGGGGAGAGAAAGATAAACACCTGCAGACCTGCTTCACTGCCTATGATCCGACTCCCCTGCAGGTAGGGAGCCAGGGGCTCGAACCAGGATCCTTACACCAGTCCTTGAGCTTTGTGCCACCTGCGCTTAACCCGCTGTGCTACCACCTGACTCCCCATAAAAGTATTTTTAAAAGAAGAAATAATGCTATAGGGGCTGGCAGGTGTCATACACAGTAGAGCATACTTGTTATAGTGAGCAAAGACTAGGGTTTAAGCCCCCAGTCCCCACCTACAGGGGGAAGCTTCACAAGCAGTGAAGCAGTGCTGCAAGTGTATCTATCTTCCTTACCTCTTTCAATTTATCTCTATATCCAAAAATAGATGAATAAAATAGTTTTTTAAAAAAATACATTAGGGAGTCGGGAGATTGCGCAGTGGGTTAAGCGCACGTGGCTGGAAGCGCAAGGACCCCCCCATAAGGATCCCAGTTCAAGCCCCTGGCTCCCCACCTGTAGGGGGCAGGGGTCGCTTCACAAGCGGTGAAGCAGGTCTGCAGGTGTCTATCTTTCTCTCCCCCTCTCTGTCTTCCCCTCCTCTCTCTATTTCTCTCTGTCCTATCCAACAACAACGACATCAATAACAACAACAATAACTACAATGACAATAAAAAAGGGGCAACAAAAGGGAAAATAGATAAATTAAGTTTTTTTTAAAAAAAAAACTTATCTTAGTAAAATTCTTTTTAAAAAAGAAATACTGGGAGCCGGGCAGCGTGGTGGGTTAAGCGCACATGGCGCAAAGCACAATGACCCTCCTCCATCACAAGGTGAAGCAGGTTTGCAGGTGTCTGTCTTTCTCTCCCCCTCTCTGTCTTCCCCTCCTCTTTCCATTTCTCTCTGTCCTATCCAACAACAACAATAATAACTGCAATAATAAAACAATAAGGGCAACGAAAGGGACTAAATAAATATTAAAAATTTAATTTCTAAAAGAAATACTATTGATAGGAAATTTCCAGATTTTAGCCCCTGGATATGCTTATAATATGTGCTTATAATCCAATTGTGACGGATTTGTAAGTAGGCCTCAATACAGGACAGAAAGTCTGAAAATATAATAAAGGCTTAAGAACGTGTAGAAAGGCTGAGAGAGTGCAGGTGGTGAGTGCAGGCTGGCCTTCACTGGGTGAGCAAGTGATAATAAGTAGAGACAATGAAGGTCAGACAGAGCTTTGACTGAGAAGGCAGCTTCTGTAACCCTGGCTAGCTTCTGCCCTCCTAAAAGGTATCCCCCCCCTTTCCCTGCCAGTGGTGTATCCTATGCTGAGGTTAAACTTTCCCAGACACAGCTCTGCAGGAAAGAGAACAGTAACTAAGGCAACCAGACCCTGAGCAATGGATCCAAGTCCCAGCCCTTAACCTTGCAGCCTCTGCTTCTGTGATGACACTTTTTTGCTCTCAAGCCTGCAGCCCCTGTATAAGCTTGTACCATCCCTTTGTTCAGAGCCACAGTTATTGGAACAATCTGAGCTCCTGGCCTGCGCTAAAATAAAAGGCTCCTTTCTTCCTCCACCCACCTCAGCTTCAGTCATCTTGATTATTAACAGAGTTCCTTAACCGTCTTATTACATCAATAATATTATTATTATCATCACCATTGTTGTTATGGCCACTAAGGTTATCACTGGGGCTCTATGCCTACATGATTCCTCAGACCCAGGTGCTTATGCATGGAAAAGCATACCTTCTACCAGGTAAGACATCTCTCAGTCCCTCATTCATATCATTTTAAATTTAATAATAATATACCTTTACATATTACTACACATTACATATACCCCATGTATATTATAATAAATAGCATATTACATTTTATAACATAATATTCTGTGAATGATGTTTCTAAAGTATTATTATCCTATTGTAAAAAGGATTTTCAAGATTATCTCCTAGAAACCAAAAGGAGGTAAACTCTGCTAGGTAAACTCAACTAGTAAATCCTTCCTGTCCCTGAGTGCTGTTTGAATCTCACATCTGTTCACACTCTATAAAACGTCAACTTGCTTGGTATTCAGTCTACAAATCAAGCTCCATCATAAATGTCTGTTTCAATTTTAAACTCTAAAAACATGGAAGAGGCACCTTGAGAAAAACACAGCATGGCATGTGGGGCCACAGAGACGGTTGGTTAAACGCACAAACTTCAGAGGCCAAGAGCTTTGGTATAATCTCAGGGTCACCTCTGAGCAACTTTAAGGCTTTCTGAATCTCTCTTCATTAATTTTTTTTAATATTTATTTACTTATTTATTACTGGGTAGAGAAATTGAGTAGGGAGAGAGAGAGAGGGAAAGAGACAGAGACACACCTATAGCCCTCCTTCACCACTTGTGAAGCTTTACCCTGCAGGTGGGGGCTGGAAGTTTGAACCTGGGTCCTTGTGCGCTGTAATGTGTGTGCCTAACCAGGTGAGCCACCTCCTGGCCCCAGACTTTCTGAATCTCTCTAAGCCTCAGGTTCCCCATCATCATAATAGAAGTACTAATAGTTCCTACCTCATAAAGCTATGAGAAACAGTGAGCTATGACTTTACTTACATTAATTTTTTTCTCTTTCTTCTTCTTTTTTTTTTTTTTAACCAAAGCACTGTTCAGCTCTGGCGTATGGTGGTGCACAGGATTGAACCTGGGACTCTGCAGCCTCAAGCATGAGAGTCTGTTTACATAACCATGATGCTATCTACCCTTGCCCCTTACATTAATTCTTTTCCTTCCTTCCTTCCTTTCTTTTTAATAGTTGTTTTTTCTTTTTCTAACTTGGACCTGAAAGTGGTGCACTTTCCCAGTCTGGTGCCAGCTGTCCCTGAGTATGGCCTTTTAGTCCAGGGAATCTCTCCCTCACCCTCTTCTGTCCACAAGTCACATGTGTCTGTGCTCACCTGTGGCTTGGTGAATTTTTGAAGAGATCCTGGTCAGATTTTGTTGAGTTTTCAGGTGATTTTCATTGCTTTTCCTAGTTGAGTAAAATGCAACTGCTACTACTACACGCCTCTGGAAGTCCTCTATATTAATTTTTAATTACAATTACTGCTTGGCAATGGGTACATCCACTCATGCATTCATTCCGCAAATGTTTACTGAGTGGCTAGTCTGTGTCACCTTCTATTCTAGGCATCTAACCACAACAATGAATAAGACAGACAAGACCTCTAACCTCACATAGCCTCAATTCTCATCTCAACAAGAAAACGGGCTCTTTTGGGAAAGAAAACACCCACTCCTACTTTGTATCTTCCCACAAAATAGACAGTGTATGTTTTTGTGAGGAAATTAAAGGTGGTAGTGAAAGAGAAGACAAATGCTTTGAAAATTACACACTTTGGGGCAAAGAAAATAGCAAGTATGTCGACAAACCCACTGTATTCTACAAACAAAATGTTGAATCTGTTCTTTCAACATTTTTTAAAAGTCAGCGCCTTGTGGAAATTGAAAATAGAATGCATTACACAAAGTTTCCACTGCACCACACTGTGTTTTGCTTTAGGAACAGAGGAATGCATGGCATGGAGCACCCTTGGATTGTGATGTTCAGCCAGGTGAGCTCAGATCACCCTGGGTTTCATGGCCGTTCGGTCAGTAGAATCTTACTGCCAAGTAGACTTGGCTTTGTTCTTGACCTTAGAGCTTCAAGAAGTAATCACATGGTCAGAATCAGTGTAAGAGGCCAGGGAGACTTAAGGACACCTAACTAGGAAGTCTCACCCATACCCCTGAATTTAAGAATTGAATTATTTTTTTAAATTTTTTAATACTTATTTATTTTCCCTTTTGTTGTTTTTTATTGTTGTTGTAGTTATTATTGCTGTTGTTACTGATGTCGTCATTGTTAGATAAGACAGAGAGAAATGGAGAGAGGAGGGGAAAACAGAGAGGGGGAGAGAAATATAGACACCTGCAGACCTGCTTCACCACCTGTGAAGCGACTCCCCTGCAGGTGGGCTCGAACCAGGATCCTTACTCCGGTCCTTGCGCTTTGTGCCACCTGTGCTTAACCCGCTGCACTACCACCCGACTCCCTTGAATTATTATTAAAACACATGTTCCTCTATGGCATTTAGTACTTTGGGATGTTCAATACTTATTTACACTTCACAGTATATAAGACTCAGATATTTTACTTCAAATGGAACAGGAACTCCAGGAGCTTCTAGATTGATGATAAAAATATGTTCTGTTCAAGGAACACACACAGACTTTCTAAAGAGGAAGAGGCATGGAAAAACTTACAAGAAACTTGCAAAAGCTTAGACCCGGCAAGTTAGGAAACTAGGTTGTAGTTGTTGTTATTGTTGCCAGATTTTCACCATTCCACTCTGACTTTTTTAGACTGAAAGAAAAAGTGACAGGAACATAGAGGGAGAAAGAGAAAGACTCCACAGCACTGAGTTTCACCCAGCATTAAGTAGTAACCTAGCTCGAACCTGGGTCACATGCACAGCAAAGCTAAGAACACTCCTCCATGTCTTCCTACTTTGCCAAGGTGAGCTATCCTCCCAGGTAAGTTATCTTGCAAGGCCTCTGGGTTCCAGCATTGACTGCAATTAAGTATGATGCTTTAGACCTTGATTTTGATCCTTGATACCATATGGAAGGTCTATGGCCAACACCAATAGAATTCCATGGACAACAAAGCAGTGCTTTGCTATCTCTGTCTATGTCTCTCTCTAATAAAATAGAACAATAACAAAAAATGTTGGGCAGGGAGGTCCTGGATTCATTAACTCACACCACTCCTTAAATAAAAAGTGAAATAATAGGAGTCAGGCAGAATTATGCACAGGTGGCACAATCCAACAACGATGACATTAATAGCAATGACAATAATAACTACAACAATAAAACAAGGGCAACAAAAGAGAGTAAATAAATAAAATATTTTTAAAAAACAAATGAAATAACAATTCCAGACCCCTCTTTACACATCTATAAAATGAGACCATTCAGTTACCCCTATCATTTTTTGGATTTTTAAAAAGTATTTACTGAAATCACCTACCGTATTTCTGTCTTTTTCAGACAGTATTTAAAACAGTCATGTAAGAGTGGGAAAGACAGCATAATGATTAAGCAAAAGATTTTCATGTCTGAGACTCTGGAGTCCCAGATTCAACTCTCTATACCAATATGAGCCAGAGTTGTGCAGTGGTCTGGTAAAGAAAAATAAAATAAAATAAATTCCCCCACACCTACGGACATCTTATCTTCTTTTTTTAATTTTATCTTTTGTTGCCCTTGTTTTTATTGTTGTTGCAGTTATTGATGATGATGTCATCATTGTTAGGACAGAGAGAAATGGAGAGAGGAGGGGAAGAAAGAGGAGGAGAGAAACATAGACACCTACAGACCTGCTTCACCGCTCATGAAGGGACTCCCCTGCAGGTGAGGAGCCAGGGCTCAAACTAGGATCCTTGCACTGATCCTCGAGCCACATGCGCTTAACACTCTGCTACTGCCCAACCCCCACATCTAATCTTTGACAAGGGTACCTATACTATGAAATGGGGAAAGGAGAGTCTCTTCAACAAATGGTGTTAGAAAAATTAGGTTGATTGGGAGTTAGGCGATAGCACAGCGGGTTAAGCGCACATGGCTCCAGGTGCAAGGACCAGTGTGAGGAAACCAGTTCGAGCTCCACCCCCCCTCCCCACCTGCAGGGGAGTTGCTTCACAGGCGGTGAAGCAGGTCTGCAGATGTCTATCTTTCTCTCCCCCTCTCTGTCTTCTCCTCCTCTCTCCATTTCTCTCTGTCCTATCCAACAATGACGACAACAAAAATAACTACAACAATAAAACAACAAGGGCAATAAAAGGGAATAAATAAATAAATCTTTTAAAATTTTTAAATAAAAAGTAAATATTAAAAAAAAAAACTCAGCAACGAGAAAACAAGTGATCTCATCCAAACATGGGGAGAGGTCATGAACAGAATAGTCACAACATAAGAAATTCAAAAGGTCAATAAACATGGGAAAATGCTCCAAGTCATTGATGGTCAGAGAAGTGCAAATAAAGACCACAATGAGATACCACTTCATTCCTATGAGAATGTCATACATCAGAAAAGGTAGTAGCAACAAATGCAGGAGAGGTTGTGGAGACAAAGGAACCCTCCTGCACTGCTGGTGGGAATGTCAATAGGTCCAACCCCTGTGGAGAGCAGTCTGGAGAACTCTCAGAAGGCTAGAAGTAGACCTACGATCCTGCAATTCCTCTGATATATCCTAAGGAACCAAACATACCCATCCAAAAAGATTTGTGTTTATCTATATTCATAGCAGCACAATTTGTAATAGCCAAAACCTGGAAGCAACCCAGGTGTCCAACAACAGATGAGTGAATAAGTTGTAGTCTATATACACAATGGAATACTACTCAGCTATTAAAAATGGTGACTTCACCTTCTTCACCTCATCTTGGATGGCGCTTGAAGGAATCATGTTAAGTGAGATAAATCAGAAAGAGAAGGATAAATAGGGGAATGACCTCACTCATAGACAGAACTTGAAAAACAAGATCAGAAGGGAAAACACAAAGCAGAACTTAGATTGCAGTTGGTGTACTGCACCAGAGTAAAGGACTTTGGGTTGGGGTGGGGGGAGTTCAGGCCCTGGAACGTGATGGCAAAGGAGGAATTTACAGGGGTTAAATTGTTATGTAGAAAACTAGGAAATGTTACACATGTACAAACTGTTGTATTTTACTGGGGTGAGGGAGACAGCATAATGGTTATGCATCAATGGTTATGCAAAGAGACCTCCATGCCTGAGGCTTTGAAGTCCTAGGTTCAATCCCCTTAACGCGAGTTCATGCGCTTTGCACCATGTGTGCTTAACCGGCTATGCTACCATCCTGCTCCCTGGTCTCTAAATTTTGACAGGCAGTGCCCCTTCAGCAGCTAGCCCATCTGATGCTATCAGGAATCCCTCTTCCCAGATTTTAATTTAATGTTAGTATTTCCTTCTTCAACTTGCTAGTGCCTTCCAAAGCAGGTTAACCACTGAACCCCAAAGGAGGTCTCCAGTTGCTCCACAAGGGTGATGAGCAATTCTCACCCTGCACTTCAGCCAACAAAAATGCTGGGCTGTTTTACAAGCAGCCCAAGTCCCAGGAGGCTGAACAGTTAGTTGCATGGCATAATATATGCAGGAAAAATAACAAAAAATTTTATGGCTCTGAAAAAGCAACTGGTCCCAACAGTGCCCCAAGGCAGGTAGATCCAGTGTGTCCTCACTCGGCCTCAAGCCATGCTTTGGCCAATTTAACGCAGAGCACTTAGACAAGAGGTACCTGACTCCTAAAGGCAGAATTAGTCCAGGGCTTGAATTAACCCCTTGCACTAGTTTTGGTTGGGTGCATGTATATACTTATTATTTGAACCATGGAAGCTAAGTTGTTTTTTAAAAAAAAGATTTCTTTGTTGGGCTGGGGAGACAGCATAATGGTTATGCAGAGGACTTTCATGCCGGAAGCTCTGAGGTCTCAGGTTCAATCCCCAGCACCACCAAAAGCTAGAGCTGAACAGTGCACAGTGCTCTGGTCTCTCTTTCTGTGTATCTTTCATTAAAGTTAATAATAAATATTTTTTATAAAATCATCTTTACTTATTTATCATATAGAGACAGCCAGAAATTAAGAGGAAGGGGAGATAGCACATGAGAGAGACAGAGAGACACCTGCAGCCCTGCTTCACCACTCGCAAAGCTTTCCCCCAGCAGGTGGGGACTGGGGGCTTTAACCTTAGTCCTTGCGCATTGTTACTGTGCGCTCAACAAGGTGCGCCACCACCTGGCCCCAAAATATGTATTTTTTAAGAAGACTTGTTATTTATGTGTTAAGTAGAGAGAAAGAGTCAGAACATCACTCTGGCACATGTGATGCCAGGAATTGAACTTGTGATCTCATGCTCTAAGATCCAATGCTCTAGTCACTGCACTACCTTCTGGGCCTCAGAAGCTAAGTTGTGTCAAAGCATAGAATGTTTGCATGGGGGAGTCGGGTGGTAGCGCTGCGGATTAAGTGCACTTGGCGCAAAGCGAAAGGACCTAAGGATCCGACATAAGGATCCTGGTTGGAGCCCCCAGCTTCCTACCTACGGGGGGGGGTATTGCTTTGCAAGCAGTGGAGCAGGTCTGCAGGTGTCTATGTCTCCCCCTCTCTGTCTTCCCCTCCTCTCTCCATTTCTCTGTCCTATCCAACAACAACGACATCAATAATAACTACAAGAATAAAACAAGGGCAGCAAAAGGGAATAAATAAATACTTAAAAAAAAAAAAAAGAAGGCTTGCATGGCTTTAAAATGCCATGAAATAGATATTCCATTCCCTATTGGAGAGAAACGAGGCTCTTTTGCTTGTTTTGTTTTGTTTTAGATATTTATTAATTCCCATTTTGTTGCCCTTGTTGTTTTATTGTTGTAGTTATTACTGTTGTCTTTGTTGGATAGGACAGAGAGAAATGGGGAGTGCAGGGGAAGACAGGGAGGGGGAGAGAAAGGGAGATGCCTGCAGACCTGCTTCACTGCTTGTGAAGCGATTCCCTTACAGGTGGGGAGCCGGGGCTCCAACCAGGGTCCTTACACTGGTCCTTGCACTTCACGTCACATGCACTTAACCCGCTATGCTACCACCCACTCCCTGTTTGTTTTTGTTTTTGTTTTATTTATTCCCTTTTGTTGCCCTTGTTGTTTTATTGTTGTAGTTATTATTGTTGTTGTTATTGATGTTGTTGTTGGATAGGACAGAGAGAAATGGAGAGAGGAGGGGAAGGCAGAGAGGGGGAGAGAAAGAGAGACACCTGCAGACCTGCTTCACCACCTGTGAAGGGACTCCCCTGCAGGTGGGGAGCCGGGGGCTCCCGTTTTTTTTTTTTTTTACCAGAGCACTGCTCAGCTCTGGCTTATAGTGGTGCAGGGGATTGAACCTGAGAGTTCAGAGCCTCAGGCAACAGAGTCTCTTTGCATAACCATTATATTATCTACCACTGCCCAGATTTTTTTCTCCCTTTTAATTTCAGACAGAAACAGAGAAGTGCCCCCACACCTATGGACATCTAATCTTTGACAAAGGGGCCCAGACTATTCCATGGGGAAAGCAGAGTCTCTTCAACAAATGGTGTTGGAAACAATGGGTTGAAACATGCAGAAGAATGAAACTGAACCACTCTATTTCACCAAATACAAAAGTAAATTCCAAGTGGATCAAGGACTTGGATGTTAGACCACAAACCATCAGATACTTAGAGGAAAAGATTGGCAGAACTCTTTTCCGCATAAATTTTAAAGACATTTTCAATGAAACGAATCCAATTACAAGGAAGACTAAGGCAAGTATAAACCTATGGGACTACATCAAATTAAAAAGCTTCTTCACAGCAAAAGAAACCACTACCCAAACCAAGAGACCCCTCACAGAATGGGAGAAGATCTTTACATGCCATACATCAGATAAGAGTTTAATAACCAACATATATAAAGAGCTTGCCAGACTCAACAAGACAACAAATAACCCCATCCAAAAATGGGGGGAGGACTTGGACAGACTATTCACCACAGAAGAGATCCAAAAGGCCGACACACACATGAAAAAATGCTCCAAGTCTCTGATTGTCAGAGAAATGCAAATAAAGACAATAATGAGATACCACTTCACTCCTGTGAGAATGTCATACATCAGAAAAGGTAACAGCAGCAAATGCTGGAGAGGGTGTGGGGTCAAAGGAACCCTCCTGCACTGCTGGTGGGAATGTAAATTAGTCCAACCTCTGTGGAGAACAGTCAAAATATAATTGCTGCCAGATTCTGTTTAGTTTCTTAAAGATTTTGGGTTTTTTAAAATATTTTATTTATTTATTTATTCCCTTTTGTTGCCCTTGTTATTATTGTTGTTGTTCTTGATATCATCATTGTTGGATAGGACAGAGAGAAATGGAGAGAGGAGTGGAAGATAGAGAGGGGGAAAGACAGACACCTGCAGACCTGCTTCACCACTTGTGAAGCAACTCCCCTGCAGGTGGGGAGCTGAGGGCTCGAACCGGGATCCTTACACCAGTCCTTGAGCTTTGCGCCAAGTGAGCTTAACCTGTTGCACTACCGACCAACTCCCTGAAAATTTCTTAATCCTGCAAATCTGGCCTAGGAAAATTACACTGGCTAGTTGCCTTCATGAAACATGCATTAACTGGATTTCAAAGGACATGCTGTGTTTTGGGGGCAGGAAGGTAGTGCTGTAGTTAGCACATCAGAATTTCAGGCCTAACACACCAGATGTCCCCAATTCAGTCCCTAGCACTACTATAAACTAGAGCTGAACAGTGCTCTGGCCCCTATGAGACAGTCAGCGAGAGAGAGGGAGGGAGGGAGGGAGAGGGAGAGGGAGGGAGAGTTGAGAGAGGGAGAAAGGGAGAATAGGAAAGATGAAGGAAGGAAGGGAGGGAAGGAGAAAAAGAGCTTTGCATTTTATTGGGAAGCAATGCTGCAGGTGTCTCTTTCTGTTTCTCTCTCTCTCTCTCCATCTCCCTCTTCCTCTCCCTCTCCCTCTCTCTCTCTTTTCCCTTTCCCTCCGAATTTCTTTCTCTATCCAAAAATAATTAATAAATAACATCAGAGGGGCTGGGTGGTGGCGCACCTGGTTGAGCGCATATGTTACTATGTACAAAGACCCAGGTTCGTGCCCCTGGCCCCCACCTGCAAAGGGAAAGCTTCACATGTGGTGAAGCAGGGTTGCAGGTGTTTCTTTGTCTCTCTCCCACTCTATCACCCCCTTCCCTCTCAATTTCTGACTATCTCTATCCAATAAGTAAATAAAGTTAAGTAAATAAATAAGAAAGAGAGAGAGAAAGAAATAAAGAAAAGGAAGGAAGGAAGGAAGGAAGGAAGGAAGGAAGGAAGGAAGGAAGGAAGAAAGAGAAGGAAGAAGGCAGAGAAGGGAATAAGGAGGGAGGAAGGGAGAAGGAAAAAGGATATTGTGTATGTTAAAGAACAAAATATGTGATGTTCATGACGTCTCTGTTGCCGTACTTCTCGTGGGGAAACCTCTTCCCAGGTACAGACCTCCAGCGTACCCACTCTATAGTGCTCCAGATGCAGGGGCCTAGAGGAATGTTCCAGGGCAGCAGGGGTGGAGCCGTACAGGACTCTTTCAGTGCCGATGTTAGTGCCATGGCAAGAGATGACCTGGGACTTGTCTCCTGGACAATCCATTTACTAAACAGCAAAGTAGGGTTTATATGGGGTTGTAGGAGGAACTAAGTTATCCATTCCATATATGGTTTGGGAGAAGAGGGACAAAGAGAAGTAGGAGGTTGGGAAAAGGTCAGAGCATTCCTAGCAAATGTTGAGCAAGCGGTTTAGTTGATCAAAGGAATGGGGGAAGTAGGATTATCAATAACCAGCAGACAGAGAGGAGCCTTAAGAGAGAAGATAGATCATGTAAGATTAAAAGGACCGGAGGGGGTGGAGGAGTAAGGAGAATGCTCCTAGTTACTGTTTGACGGAGCAGAACAGTGATGTAGGGGCCATATGCAATCAAAGAAGATGGACTTCTATTAACCTCTGAGTAAACGAACCAACTGGTTTGGGAACAAGGAAATAGGCTGTATGCAGAGTCTTTTGTGAGACAGGGAGCCTGGTGGTTGTTTTCCCTCCATGCTCAATCTCGAGTAGAGAGAGACTAATAGGATAGGTCGTGCCATCCAGGCACCCACTTTTCAATGGGAGGTCCCACACCATGCTCAACCATGCCTCACAATGTCCCTACACTCTGTGAGTAGACAAAAAGATCCAAGTGATTCAAAATTATCCATACACACTGCAGAGAGAAAGGCATATGTGGGCTGGGGAGATAACATAATGGTTATGCAAAAGACTATTATGCTTGAGACTGAGGTGTCCAGCCACACAATGAGCTACAGCTGAACAATGCTCTGGTATTTCTCATTGTACTATTCTCTATCTTTCATTAAATTGAATAAAATATTTTTAAAAAATAATAAAAAGGCACATGTGTCAAGTATATCGTAAATGCTAAAGCTGTCAGACAAATTCCATGTCCCTGAACTCACCAATGATGTAGGCAGCTCTGACGTAAGTATTCAGTTGATAGTAGAAACACTTGTATTAGTGAATCTAGAAGTTATAGATTTTTCCTAACGGCTTCAAGTAGATGATTTTTAATGCAAGCAAGTGGTCTTTTCTTTAAGTCTTCACTGAAATGTGTTTCTAATTCTACCTTATAAATTATATTATGTAGTTCAGGAGGTGGGGCAATGGATAAAGCATTGAACTCTCAAGCATAAGGTTCTGAGTTCAATCCCTGGCATCACATGTACCAGAGTGATGGCTGATTCTCTCTCTCCCTCCTCCTATCTTCTTTATAACAACGCCCATGTTCAGCAGAGAAGCAGTTACAGAAGCCAGACCTTCCACCTTCTGTACCCCACAATGATCCTGGGTCCATATTCCCCTGGGAATATGGAAGAATATGGAAGCTATCAAGGGAGGGGATTGGATATGGAGCTCTGGGGGTGGGCACTGTGTAGAAATGTACCCCTCCTATCCTATGGTCTTGTTGATGTTTCCATTATATATATATATATATATATATATATATATATATATATATATATATAAAATAATAAAATATCTATAAATTTTTCTTAAGTTAAGGCTTTCTTAGTAATACTGTGTATATATTTACAGACTACCTTCCTTAGTAATACTGTGTATATATCAGACTACCTTCCTTTCTTAGAAACACAGAAACAAAACCTGGGTAAAGATAACTTTCATCCACCATAGAAAACGCAACCCTACTTCATCAAAAATGTCATCTTCAAACTACCAAAACTACTTGTTTTGTGGTTTAGTCTGATTTCCCAGTCTACAATTTAACCTGAGATCATTAGGACTAGGCAGATGTGACTGTAAAATAAGAGAGGAGGAGGAGATGACACTTTTTAAAATATTTATTTATTTACTTTCCCTTTTGTTGCCCTTGTTGTTTTAGTGTTGTAGTTATTATTGTTGTTGTTATTGATGTTGTTGTTGTTAGATAGGACAGAGAGAAATGGAGAGAGGAGAGGAAGACTGAGAGGGAAGAGAAATACAGACACCTGCAGACCTGCTTCACCGCCTGTGAAGCAACTCCCGTGCAGGTGGGGAGCAGGGCTTGAACCCGGATCCTTACTCCAGTCCTTGCGTGTGGCGCCATGTGCGCTTAACCCGCTGCGCTACCGCCAGACTCCCGAGATGTCACTTTTAACACACTATAGAAATGATCCCTGAAGGTATGGTCTTGAGAGGTTAGTTTTAAAATGCATAAAGTCTATATAAATAAACCCACTGACTTTCTCAACTGCAATGGGATAGTCATTACTCAGTAATAAAATGAATAGCATGGTAAAAAAAAAAATCACATTGTGCTAATTATGTCATTCCATAAAATTCATCTATGTAGAGCAACTACTGTCCAACAGAAACATGATATGACCCAAATAGGCCATTTAAATGTTCTCATTTCACATTCAAGAAAAGCACAAAGAAATTGAATTTAATACTATTTTCTATTTAACTCAATATATCTTCTAAAACTCATTAAGTCTTCCTTGTTGTCATTGATAGGCTCTTGAAACTGTGGCCTGAGGCAAAATGGCATATCAAGAAACCAAGTTTATCAGAGGCTAATCAGTTCAACAATAGCTAAGGATATAAAAGCCATAAAATAAATAGCAAACATACTTGGCATTTGTTTTAATAAATAGCACTTGGAAGTTCCAATAAATAATTTAGTCAACCGGAAGTTTGTCCATTTTGACCACCTTCCCTTGATTGAAAAAAAAGGGGGGCTCAAAGGTACAAACTCAGGGTTATAAGGTAAATAAGTCTCTGAGATTTAGTGCAGCACATTTGAGAGGAGCTCTTAGGAATTCTGATCGCATGAGAAATAACTGTGATTGTGTCTTGATGGGTAAATGTTTTGTGTTGATCATCTCATAACATAGATTCTATCTAGACATAAGTTGAAAAATAAG